>NW_021318766.1:1153470-1176925 GCF_001605985.2 Dendrobium catenatum
GCATGGACTTAGAAAAAAAGTAAATCACTCTACCTTTATCTCAATGACTGAACCCACCAACATCAATCGAGCCCTTTCTGATGAATTTTAGATCCTATCCATATAAGAGGAACCAAATTAATTTGTTAGGAATGATGTCTGGGAACTAGTAGAAAGACCTAAGGACCAAAGTGTAGTAAGAACCAAATTGACCTTTAAGAATAAAATGAATGATTCTTGTGTGGTGGTTAGGAATAAGACAAGATTGGTGGCTAAGTGGTATAATTAAATAGAAGGGATTGATTATGAGAAGAATTTTACCCCCATAGCTAAATTGGAATCTATTAGAGTGCCACTAGCCTTTACTTGTTATAAGGGATTTAAGCTTTTTCAAATGGATATTAAGAGTGCCTTTTTTAAATGTAGGGAAATCCTAAAATATGATGGAGTATTCTTAGGCTACTCAAGTGTAAGGAAATCCTATAGAGTGTTTAATAAGAGGACATTGTTGGTGGAGTAGACTACTCATGTAGTGTTGATGAATTTGATTTTGAGAAGTACAATGTTAAGGAAAAAGATGAAGTAGGTGAGATTACCCAAGGAGTAGAAACTACAAATTTAGAAAAAAAGGTAGAACCTCAAAACACTTTGCCTAGAGAATGTGGATATTCTTTGAGTCATCTTAAATAACTGATCTTAAGAGATCCTTTTGAAGGTGTTAGAATTAGGCATGGACTTAGAAAAAAAGTAAATCACTCTACCTTTATCTCAATGACTGAACCCACCAACATCAATCGAGCCCTTTCTGATGAATTCTAGATCCTAGCCATATAAGAGGAACCAAATCAATTTGATAGGATTGATGTTTGGGAACTAGTAGAAAGACCTAAGGACCAAAGTGTAGTAGGAACCAAATGGGTCTTTAAGAAAAATGAATGATTTTTGTGTGGTGGTTAGGAATAAGGCAAGATTGGTAGCTAACTGGTAGAATTAAACATAAGGGATTGATTTTAAGGAGACTTTTACCCATGTAGTTAGATTGGAAGCTATTAGAGTGCTACTAGCCTTTTCCTGTTATGAGGGATTTAAGCTTTTCCAAATAGATATTAAGAGTGCATTTTTAAATTGGGTAATAAAAGAAGATGTATTTATATAGCAAATCAAAGGCTTTGAGAATTATCAATTTCTAAATTAGGTTTTCAAATTAAAAAAAGGCTTTGTATGGATTAAAATAACCACCCAGGATATGGTATGAGAGGCTTAGCATATTCCTACTTAAAAGGAAGTTTGTTAAGAGGAGCATAGATACCACCCTTTTTTTGAGGAGAGTAGGAGATGAATTACTTATTGTTCAGATATATGTTGATGATATACTTTTTGGATATTCTGATAAAAATTTATGTGATGATTTTTTAAAAAATAATAAGTATGGAATTTGAGATGAGTATACTAGGAGAATTATTATACTTTTTGGGATTTAACATAAGATGAATGAATGATGGAACCTTTCTTAATCAATCAAAATACATTAAGAATATCCTAAAGAAATATGAAATTAATAAAACCAAGTTAATAAACACTCCCATAAGCTCTAGTGTTTAATTAGATAAATATTCAAATGAAAAATCAGTTGATCAAAAGAAAAACAAAGGAATAATTGGATCGCTCCTTTACTTGACAACTAACAGACCTGATAATATATTTAGTGTTTTCCATTATGCTAGATTTAAAGTTGATCCAAAAGAGTCCCACCTGATTGCTTTTAAGCGAATCCTTAGATATCTCTTAGGAACTCAAAACTTATAAATTTGGTATCCAAAACATAACACTTTTTTTGAGATTATAGGATATTCTAATTCAGACTTTGCATGGTGTAGGGTGGATAAAAAGAGCACCTCTAGAACGTGTCTATTTATAGGACAATTCATAGTCTCTTCATCTAGTAAAAAATAAAACTCAGTTGCACTTTCCATAGCTAAAGCTAAATATATAGCCTTAGAAAGTTGTGTAGCCCAAGTCTTTTGGTTAAAATAATAGATTCTAGATTTAAGATTACCTATAAACATATTGATATAAATTATATCCAATATTCTAGAACCAAACATATTGATATAAGCCATCACTTTGTTAGGGACTGCATTATTAAAGGAGATATTGAGTTACACTATATAGCAACTGAAAACCAACTGGCTAACATCTTCACTAAACCATTAGCCTTTGAAACTTTTAGTATCTTAAAGACCAGATTAGGTGTTATAGACATAAATGTATGAACTTGATGATTATTGAACTCTGAATTTTCTATTTTATGATCTTTCTTTTATTTTTATTTGCATGATTATTTCTGTCAATGTACTTCTATTTTCTATTTTTCTTTATTATGTTATTTTTCCCTTCATTTTTTTATAAGTCACTACTAGAATGACATGTTTGCCTTGCTTTTGTTTTTGAAATTTGTAAATAATGATTGACATCCCTAAATCAATTAAAGGAAGAAACAACATTAATGATTTCTTTTCCTCTAACTTCTTTAGCAGTGTAATTTTCTTTTCGAAGAAAAAATCTATTTCAAATTAATAATCAAACTTTAAAATTAAGATATTTTCTACATTCTTACAGTAATCTATCTCATATGAATAATGTTCAAAGTCATTAAATCACTTTCAAGATTTTTTGATCAATTTATTATATTTATCATATGAATATGATTCTGCTTTGGGGTTTACTCCACCTTATATTAGAGAGTGAGTTTTTCTTTTCTTATATATGGAAGATATTCTCATAATTAAGAGTATTTAAAGGTTTTAAAAGGGAGCTAGTTCACAAAAAATGACAAGAGGCATAAAATGAGCCTAAAAGGAAAAAACTGAAAAGATGCACAATGATTGTCAAATAATTGAAAGATACACAAAGTGTATAAAAAAATAAAAGATGCATAAAGTGCATCAAATAACTAACAAAAGGCACAAAATGAGCACATAAAAAAACAAGCTTCTTTCTTTTTCAAACCTTTAAATCTTAGAAAAATTCATATTTCACTTAATCTCTTCAAAGACTTGATTTTTGAAACTCTTAATTTTGATTAATTACTTTGCTAAATTATTCTACCAGAAATATTTTCTGTAAAGAAATTTTGTACATATCACTTTCTTATCTGAATTTTTTTTTGTGTTAGATCTTTATTTTTAAAACATTTTACCCTGTAAAGAGTCTAAGCTAGGGTTAACAGGATCGATTGTTCTACCATTTTTTGAATTTTGGTGATGTTAATTCATTTCTTACTAATTTTTAATCCAATTATATGGGAAATTTATCATTTTCTAGCATTAATTCAAAAACAAAAATCTTATTTTTGGACTTCATTTTTTGTATCTTTGTTTATTTTTTGTGTTTTTCTTTCTTCATCCTTTTTATGATGTCAAAATGGCATGGGGAGTAATATGTTGTTTGTTTAGTTTGTTGCTTATGGTTTAGTGAAATTTATTTTGTTCTATTTCTATTTTTTTTTTCATAAATCTTCTAAAAAATAAAAAATTTAAATTTTATTTTCTTTGAAATTTTTTAACAATAATATTTATCATCATTAAAAAGGAGAGATTATTATAAATTTAGACCTAAGTAGTGTGATTTTGATGATAATAAATATTATTATTTCTTGACTAGTGCTATACTTGCATATTTGTTTATTTTCCTAACTCATTAACCTTTAAGGTCCATAAGTTCACTTGTAACATCAATCAGCTTAAGATCACTGTAATTTCTATTTGAATGCATCTTTTATCTTTTCTTGAGTCAAATGTACTATGATGTATCATAAAGCTAAGTAAGGGGAGAAATTTGATAAGTTAGAGTTTTTCTATTTTTGATCATATCGTATTGGACAATTAGTTAAAAATAGAAACTCTAATTAGGGCATATGGGTCATGTAAACCTGATTAAGCAAATCATCATAGATGATGCTCTCATTGTCTTGGATGATATGCTTAAATCATAAAAACCAACTGCCAAACTCATTTAGGTAAGATTTTAAAACTCTCAAATTTGTACTAATCTAATAAGACGAACCTGATTATCCTGGATGATTCATACCTATCATGCCTAAATTGATCATGTGATTAGGAGAGTAATTAAGGTTAGATTGATCGATCAAATTATTTGGGATGATTGTAAATTTGTGTTGGATGTTCTATAAGAAAAACCTTAGTTTTGTCAAAAAATCTCTTGGACGTCTCGAACTATCTGCTAGATGATAAAGTCTGATTTTGAACAAATCGTATATGATAACCTCAACATCATAATGGATGATCAATTATATTTCTACATTGTCCCAATTTATCTCCTGGACATCCCGATCTACTGAACGATAATGTCTTATTTTAAACTAATCATACAGGATGATGTCCACACCATCCTTGACGATCAGAATAAACTTTGTATTCCAATCATTTAGGAAACCCATATCATCCTGGCTGGAAGTGATAATTTAAACTAATCATACAGGATGATCTTTAATGGAAAGTTGAAAAAGAGGGCATTTTTTAAGGCCTTCTATTTAAGCTCTCTCAATTGCTAAAGAAAAAATCTTTTATTGTTGTCCCGACTTGAGAGAGCTTAGAGAAGGAGAAGGAGAGCTTGGGAGAAAGAGAGAGAATCTTGTGAGGGGGTGTTAATGAGGTGTTCACAAATGTTTCTCCAAGCAAGAATTAAAGTCGTGTTCTCCAATCATCATCCTTAGCTCCTTGGTGGCTATAAGGAGATCTTCATCAACATTAGAGCAATGTTCTCTGTCTGCTTCAGGAGATTAAAATTAAATAATAATAATAATAATTGATCCTTGCTATGAATGATCATTGAAAAGGATTTGAGTCTTCTTATATCATATTAGAAATTATATTACAGGTCAACATTGAAATAATCTATGATATCACTTAGTTTTCTTACTAATCTCACGCCTTGATCTCACATTACTATTGTTTAAATCTTATATACTTGCTTGTAGTGTGATAGAAAGTGAAGAAATATACTGACTATTTAAATTTGTTGCTATATATAATTATCTTACTTAGGAAAATAATTTATTTTTCTAGCTAATATGATTAAGCATAATAAGTAAATTTTGTAAATAAAGTATTTTACATAAATTAAATCTTTCTGAAATAACCAACTCAACCCTTCTCTCTTTGTTGTATCACAAAACATTCAGCTTTATATATAAGTGTGATCTTTATCTTAAGGTTCCATTACTATAAGTAAAATTTTATAACACATTATGAAAATAGTGATAAATAGAGCATTTTGGAATACCAATTGATTTTTTATAAATATTTACTTTTATATTATTTATTGGTTATTGTATGTGAAGTATTATACAAGTAAGTTATGTATGTATGGATAAATATGTAGACAATAATCTATGATATCACATTGTTTGCTTATTAAATTTCTAAATAAAGCATTTAAAGCAACAATTTAACACCCCCCACTCTTTATTATGTCATTATATGCATTACTTATCTTTGATGCACAAGTGTCAATGCATCTCTCTAACAACAAAAGAATAGACAGGCTTGAGACCCTCACATATCTCTTAATAGCATGGTGAGCTAATTTAGAGATTCATACTCAATAGGGGGTAAAAACCCAACTATGACAGGTGTATTAAAAAGTGATTTTTAAAGATTCTTGTAACATGGAGAGAATGATCTATGTTATATCAAAGTAAGATGGGTTTGAATTCATAAAATTATTTTTCTTTCAAAAAGAGGCTTTTGGAGGTTTCATATAAGAATATAATAATATTTAAATGTTGTGTTAAACTTGACTATGCAAATTTAACAAAATTAACTCAAAAACTCACTTGCGTGATTGGGGTGTTCCTATTATGGAAAGGGGGAGAGAATGGTTACCCTAATTGCTCTAAGTGGTTGATGAATTGAGGTGACAAACTCACCAATGCATGAATGGAGTAAGAACAATACTATAATTGCTCATTTTGAACTGATAGGAAATACTAGAGATCACATATCACACCATCACGGTAGAAAACATAACTTGCTTGGTAGTTATTACATAATATATGACATTATATCAATGACACATTAGCTTCAGAGGAGGACTGCTAAGGAAACCGACGATTATATTGGGTGGCTAATGGCAAAAAGCACCACACCTTATGTAATGTCCAATGATCTAAGTGAAAGAACATATTTTTGATTTTCTATATTTTTTTTAACCAGATATGTACAAACATCCATAGTAGATTAATTGCATTAAAGAAAGAAATAAAATATGAAAAACATAATTCACATTACTAGAGTTAATATTTATAATCCATAACTAGTGTCCAAGAGAATATATACAATACCCACACTGTCTACGAAAATGCATGAACGAAAAGCTAATATAAAAATTATACTAGCATCAATATAAAGCTTTACATGACAGACTCTTTACCTGAAATTATTTAAACTATATATAATGAGCTTACAAAGCCCAACATGTCACCAAAACCTATAACTAAATTTAAAACATGGTAAAAGAGCAATATGCATATTAAGGATCAAATCATAGGAGTAGCAATTATATGATTATTGAATATGTGCAAGAATAGTAAAACCTAAATACAGTAGGAGTAGAATCTATAAATAATAAAATATTACAAAATGAAAGCCAATAAAGCAATAAATTAGTATAAATGTCAAATCTATTAAGAAATTGTCGTATATGTAATACTAATTAGTACATAAATTATATGAAGTATCAAATCAAACCATAAATAAAGACTATTAAAATCAATTTAATATAGTAAAATCATATAAGAATGTATACATGATATACAGGCATTCAATATCACGTGCTCAGTATATCATATGCTTAATATCAGTAGAATGAATCAATAGTATCAAATGGTATCAGAATCTATATCAGTAACAATCCAATGGTAGGAGCAATAAAATAATATAATAATAACAAATCCGTGCAATACTAATAAATCTATATAATAATAAGAAAAATACCTCAAAAATATATATTTCAATAGTCACATTAAACAAGTAAGAAGTTTTTGGCTATTATAGTATTTTTTAGTGTTAGTAAACCGTTGACTTGGTAAATAGAGTCGCCACCCTTTGCCCGTCGGCACAGTAATAATCTCCTTATAACTCTCAATCAGTATATCACGTGAATTAGTACAGGATAACACCAAATCATAATATTTAAAGGAAAGCTCATCGGCCCACCATCTTGTACAGGTCAATCAATTTCCAACCCACAAGTTAACAAGTCTTTACTTGTTTGTTTCATAAACATACATTATTATCACAATACTATAACAATAATAGTGACTATCTATTACTCAAGCACATATGCACATTCATTTTCAATGCATTGCATCAAATATTGCATAATTTAGCTTAATTAAGAAGATATCAAAATGTCATAATGATATACAACAAAGAATCCTATTAGGCAAAAATGCATATTTTTAGAAAATTATCAAATTACTAGGGATTATATAAAATGACAATTTAAGACTTTTATTCTACTACATTACCATTTTTAGAGGTTAAAATAAATTTTGGAGTAGATAAAAATTACTGTATTTTCAAAATTACATGGTGAAAAATTTCAAATAAATACTCAAAATACATAAAATAAATCATAATATTTAAAATTTTTTGGTAAAATTGATTTGTAAAATGGACATCTAAAGGTCTCGTAATCCTCATTTGTATCGATAAGTACAAATTCCTTAAGGATTTTCACGTGTCCAAAAATTATAAAAAATTCGTGCAAGTAAATTACTTTGATCAAAATACTATGACGAAGACAAATTGTGATATGAAATTATTATGACTCTAGAAAAAAAATTGACAAATTCAAAATATGGTCTATTACAATCTATCCTCCTTGAAAAAAAATGTCGCTCTCGACATTTGTCACAAGTAATTAAAAAAATAATACAAAGTAAAAACACAATCAAATCTATATTATATGAAATCAAATTGGTTCAAATTTCAAGAATCTATCTCAGATATAAACCATAAAAAAAAATTAATTTGAAATCATTGGAAAATCTTATTGTAAGTAATAAATTAAATAAAATCATACAATCATATTATCAGGCACTTGAGAAACATCTTTCACAGTTTTCAACTGCATATTTTCAATCTAAATAGGTCCTTGCCCAAGTCCAAGAAATGAACATTCTATCATTCGGTATTCATAATTACCACATCGAAAATATTATCCTATTATCTTATAATAGTATCCCACATGTCTTCTCCCACACATACGTACGCATTGTAGAGTAGTAGGTGCTCTAACAACATTACCAGCCATTTTCCTACTACTTTCACCACTTTTCTTAAAACTACCTCCAAAATGTTTTGCTACTTTATCACTCACCATTTGAGTGATCATGTTAGCAAACTTTTCTATATTCTTAGATATTATCAAAAACACTTCAGTAACAGATTCAGATTTCTTTCCTTTTTAGTCTATTTTCTTGATCAATAAAGAAATTAAATATACATTTATTCATTTAAAATAAAATAAATAAATATAAATACAAAATCAATTCTTCAAAAAAAAAAAACAATTTTTAAAAAAAAAAAAAAAAAAAAAACTAGTAAACATATATCAATAAATAATGCAACCATTATTGTGGCTCTGGGTATAAGCAAATTCTTTCACTAACCTTGCTCTGATACCAATTATAATGTCCCATGATCTAAGTGAAAGAACATATTTTTGATTCTCTATATTTTTTTTAACTAGATCAATACAAACATCAAGAGTTGATTAATTGCTTTAAAGAAAGCAAATAAAATATGAAAAATATAATTTATATTACTACATTTAATATTTACAATCCACAACTAGCGTCCAAAAGAATATATACATTAGCCACACTGGCTACAAAAATGCATGAACCAAAAGCTAACATAAAAACTATACAAGCATCAGCATAAAGCTTCACGTGGCATGCTCTTTATCTGAAATCATTTAAACTATATATAATGAGTTCACAATGTCTAGCAGATCACCAAAATCTATAACTAAATTTAAAGCACGATAAAAGAGCAATATGCATATTAAGAATCAAATCATAGGAGTATCAATTATATGATCATTGAATATATGTAAGAATAGTAAAATCTAAATACAGTAGTAGTAAAATCTATAAATAATTAAATACTACATAAGGAAAGTCAGTAAAGTAGTAAATTAGTACGAATGTCAAATTTATAAAAAAAATCATCGTATTTGTAATACTAATCAATACATAAATCGTATAAAGTATCAAATCAAAGCATTAATAAAGATTATTAAAATCAATTCAATGTAGTAAAATTATATAAGAATGTACACATGCTATTCAGGTATTCTATATCACGTGTTCAATGTATCATATGCTTAATATCAGTACAGTGAATCAGTAATATCAAATGATATATGTATATATATTAATAACAATCAAGTGACAAGAGTAGTAAAATAATGTAATAATAATAAATATGTGTAGTACTAATAAATTCTTACAATAATAACAAAAATTATCTCAAAACATGCATTTCTATAATCATATTAAATAAGTAAAAATTCTTGGCTATCACGATATTTTTCAGTGTTAGTAAGCTGTTGGCTCAATAAATATAGTCGTCACCTTTTGCCCGTCGGCATAGTAATAATATTCTTATAACTTCCAATCAGTGTATTACGTGAATTAGTAGAGGATAATACCAAACCACTGTATTTAAAGGAAAGTCCGTCGACCCACCATCCTATACAGGTCAATTAGTCTCCAACCAACAGGATAACCAATCTTTACTTATTTTTTTCACACACATATATTATTATCATAATATTATAATAGTAATAGCGACCAACTATTACTCAAGCACATATACACATTCATTTTCAATGTATTGCACTAAATAATGCATAATTGAGCTTAATTAAGAAGATGCCAAAATGTCATAACGATATACAATAAAAAATCCTATTAGACAAAAATATACATTTTCAGAAAATTATAAAATTATTAGGGATTGTATAAAATGACATTTTTAAGAATTTTATTCTACTACACTACTATTTTTAGAGAGGTCAAAATAAATTTCAAAGTAAATAAAAATTACTGTATTTTCAAAATCACCCTGTGAAAAATTTGAAATTAATACTCAAAATGCTCATAATCACAATCTCTATAACATAAAAAAAGTTACACGGTGAAAGTTTTGTCAATACAAAGTTATTTACGTTTTTCGGTAACGGAAACACAAATTTGAGCAAAAATATCAAAAACACAAAATCTTTGAAATAAAAAATAGGATATGGATTCCTTATAGTCGGATAGCTAACGGTCCCGAAATCCTCATTTCACTGACATGTACAAATTCCTTAAGGATTTTCACCGCTGTCCAAAAATTACAAAAAAAAGCGTGTAAGTACAATATTTCAATCAAAATACTATGATGAAGACGGATTGCGATTTGGAGCAAACACATATGTGCACCCCCTAAGTATAACAATTCACATTAATGACAACAGTGGTATGAAGTATGATGTGCAATAATATATAATGACATTGACGATTAGGACACTTCAATTTTGTTTATGACAGTTTTCTAACTGCATTTAAAACAACTTTTTGATGCAAAAATTTATATTTTAAAAAAATTTTGTATCAAAAAGTTACTTTATAAAGAAGTAAAAAAGTTGTCTCAAATAAAATCTTAATTTTATTTGAAGGGATAAAGAACATCTTTCACAAATCTTAGCTTTTAAGAGATTTTTTAACTAAAAAAATGACTTTATAAAGCCATAAAAAGCCGTACCAAAGAAAGTTATAATTACAGTATTTATGTTTTTCTTTAGATCTATAATAATTTGCTTGGCTTAGACATTAAATATAACCTTTTTATTCATATTTGACCATCCCAAAAACAAATGTCATTGCGATAATGTAAAGAAAGTCGTTTACCAACTTTATTGGTAATTGATGCTGATTGATAAACACAATTGTTTCGCGATCTTTTAACAGAAAAGTTGGTTAGTGCAGGTTTAACAATATCACACGATTCTTATAAATAAATAAAAATAACAAAAAAAAAGAAATAATATTTCTGATGAAATATTTTAGTTAGAATTTTATGGATTACGAGAAAAGATCAAATTATTCTCCAAAATTTTTGCAAAGAATAAAAAAAATTCATGGCTATATAAAAATATCAATTTGATCTCTCAAATCTTTAAAAAAGAATAAAATTAATCCTCTTGGGATCATTTAGGTTTGTGTTTAAAACTCAAGAGCCTAAGATTGGACTTTAAATAGTCAGGGATTATTTTGACCCTTCATTTAAAAAACAAAGGGCCATTCTTATTCTTATAACATCGTAATATATGATAAACTGATGAATATCAACTTCAGATAAAAAGCTTTTGATACCCATCACGAGAAAATGATCAAATTGGTCATCTTAAATTTTACTAAAGAATCAAAATAATCACCGACTACATAACAATACTAATTTGATCTCTTAACACTTTAATTAAGATCAACTTAATTCTTTTGTAATAACATTTAGACTTCTTTTTAAGAAGTCGCCGAATTATATGAGAGAAACTATTTTAATCTTTCATAAAAAAATAATAAATAATTTTGAGATGAATATCAAATTCAGATCAGAATATTCTCATTATTTTTTCCCTCAGAAATATATATTATCTTTCTTATTTTCTTATAAAATTTATTGAGAGGATGCATGGATGCGACAAAGTCAAAGAAAGGAAAAAAATTCTGAAACATCTTACAGATGCAGTGAACCAAACCTTTTTGATAACCACTTGATGATTAGACACGTGTTAAATCTCCACCTTCATTTAGTATAGATTATTGTAAATACTTTGATGGCATTTATGCCACATTTATGAAGAAGACGTGCCGAATGTAAGCGTGCGTTTGGCACCGCACAATTTCGATCGGCTTCTGGGATTTTGTGCGATGTCTTCGTGTGGGAAGGCAGCCTCAAGTTCATTAATAGCGGTCAGAAAAGTCATTCCCTTGCTTGTTGCACGAAAGAGAAAGCGATTTTCTTTTTTAGAATAATAACAGGTCCCAACCATGCAGATAATGGAGAAGGAGAAAGCCTGACAAAAAAAGAACCTCCAAAATAGAACTATGCGATAAGCTGTATGATTTCAGCATTTCTGCATGCTGAAGTCTTAGAGTATAGAGCCTTCTTAACCACACCAAACCTCCTAGTATATATTTCTCTCCAAATGTAATAAAGTGAACAAGTGGTAGCCAACTGAAAGTAGTTCTATCATTTTTCTCATAATTCTCCAATTATAAGAAAGAAGATGTAGAAGAGTTGGCCTAAGGAAGAAGTTTGAAGCCCAAGGGAGAAAGTAAGAAATGATGCAAAAGGAATGTTAGCGTGTTAGATATTGGTCCAAGATTTAGGTAGTTTTCATGTGTACTTTATTTAGTTTTCTTGAATGGCTTGTATTGTCATTGGTGTAGCTGTTTTTGAGTATTTATACAGGGACATTAGGTTGTAATAGAGGTTATGGTTGAGCAATAAAATTTTGAGTTTGCTCCCCTTCCCTCTCTTCCTCCTCCTCTCCCATGAAGCTCAAGAAAGAAGTGTTTCTTCCTCTCATTAAAAATCCTAACATCTAGTATCAGAGCCTCATTGAGGCGACCTCGAGGAAGAAGAAAGGTTTTGTCCAAGAAAGAGGGAGGCAGGGCTCGGACCATTTTCGCACAAAGGAGGCGGAGGGCTCAGACTGGAAAAAGGCTTTGCTTGCTTGAAGAAATGGGAGGTAGATTGGGTTCGATTTCGTGTGGAACGTGAAGCCGAAGTCACATGTAGATGAGGAAGCATAAGCAAGGACGTGTCAGGATGGTGTCGTGTAGAGCCAGATCCACATAGGAGGCAGCAAAAAATTTGCGACTTGGTGTTGCTCGGGTTGGCATAAACCAGAAGGGAGGCCTTTCTTGGTTTGCTTAGGTAAAGTCAGACTCAGTGCAAGACACTACAGGAAAATCGTCCATTACAAGCGGATTTTTTCGGAGGCTTTCTCATTTAATAGTTTATTTTAATTATTTATTCATTTTACCATTTTATTTTATTTTTTTATTTTTATATTTGTATTATTTAAATATAAAAGAGTGTGTTTCATGACACATTTTACTCCAAAGCAAAATGGAAGATTATTTGTACTCCCAAGCACACACAAATCTTCAGTTTGAATCCCGGGCAGCATAACCGGCCAGGCAAGTGTTGGGGCGGCGGGCAGCTCTCGATCGGGTGGGCCAGGATAGGTTAACATCATGCAGTCAGGCATGATAGGGGGAGGGCAGGCAGCGAGTAGCTTATTGTCGGGCGGGCCAGTTATTTTGTTAGTGGAAGTATTTGAAAGCGAGTTTTGAGAAGTTTAGCTTTCTTTGAGGAATTAAAAAGATTGACTTTGAATTTTAATCATAAAATCAAACATCCCATCAGAAAAAGTATACTACCTCGGGAGGTAAAAAGAACTACCTTGGGAGGTGAAAATAAAATTTCATGATGGGGTTCAGATTTAGAATTGTGAATACTATTTTAAATATCATAACTAGAATTAAGGGAGAACTGCGTATGGTCCCAGAGGATCAAAAATAAGTTCAACCAAATATTTAGCTATGATAATCCAGAGGGATCATCATTAAGTTCATATATAAAGCTTCATCAACAAAAGATATATCTCCCTAAAGGAAAAAATATATCATTTGTTATTAATTCCTTGAATATGATAATAATGATTATCGAAGATTCAAGTTTCTCCAAAGAAAACTGATTAGTTTATGAAAAATAATTTTTATAAAAAAGGTGGATGTGATTTCTAAATCTCCTATGAGCGCAAGCCCTCGTAGTTAATTACATCATATAAAATCGGGATTTCTTACGAATACTCTTGATTAAAATAATGACAAATTTCTTTTTAAAGATGATCTAAGAATTATATCAAAGGTGGTGAATTTTGGAATTTCAAGTGAGAATGGATCAAAATGGAGCACTTATTAGCAGGATCAAAGGAAGAAGGGTAGGGGACACTATAGGATTCTAAAAATGATGCAGAAGTGTCTCATCCTAATCTAAGTGTTGGGCTTTAAGTTTTGGATTGAAAGATGATTTTATTTGAGTTGAGTGGTTTATTATAAATTTGGGATTATATTCCTAGAGGTTGGGGACTTATGATCCAAGATTTGCCCTGGATCCTAAATATAAATTAGACACCATACAGTAGTGACCCGAACCTAACTAATGCAATGCAAAATTTGGACTTACCCTGGTCTGGATTGTGGAGCCAGCTAGCCACGTAGTCGATTTTAAATACATGAGTATGGCCATTTTATGAAATAGTGATAGGAACATTTTTATTAAAGTTTTAGAGAGCTGGGCTCGATGCCTAGATATTGTCTTAAGTGGTTCCTTGAATTATATTGGGTGAAAATACTAAAGTTAGATACAATTAAAATTTAGACTCCTTTAATGTGGTTTTGGCCACTTTGGGCTAGTCTAGAGATTGACCTAAGTCAACCCAAAGATTGGATTAGCTAGGGTATATGTGTTGGACCTAAGGCTACCTAGTGAAGGTGTTAGCTAGATTCAATTAAGGTTAAGTGGGAGTTGACTTAATCTCAAATGGTTTTGGCCACTTTAGGTTAGCCTAACTCCTAGCCCAAGTTAACCCAATGGCTGGGTTGACTAGGGAAGGTGTATTGGGTCAAGGGAGACTCAATGTCACCATGGGTTTGATCCAATTTGGATTGGACTAGGAATGGCTTAAGGGAGACCTCTCTTTGGGACTTGGGTCAAGCCAAATGGCTAACCCAAGTTGGCCTAAGGCTTGGGTCTCAAAAAGGGCTCTCTTAGGGACCCAATGGGTCACCCCATAAGCTTAAAAATTCGGAAGGTCTTGGTCAAAGGATTTAAATGAATGGAGGTGTATGGAAGATTTGGTCAAACTTGGTTGGCTTGGTCAACCAAGTTGACCTAGGGTTGAGAGTTGAGTTCATTGAGTTCAATTTGACCATATAAACTCAATGGGTGTGGCAAGCCAAGAGAAAGGCATTTGGTTGGAAATGGGTATTTAAACCCCTTAAGAGTCACCTCAGTCAACCATGGTTAAATTGGTCAACCAGGTCAAACCTAAGTATTGGTTTGGGTCAAATGTGTTCCTAATTATGTTAGGGATCCATTGGGGTGGGTTTTAAAGATTGAAATGGGACGGTTGCATTAAACTTGGGGGAAAAGATAAAAAACCCCTTTAAAAGGTATTTTGGTCATTTTGACCAATTGGTGAATTCTAGGCCAAATTGAGTTAGAAAAGATGTAGACTATTGGTCAATAGGTCCTAATGGAGGTCATGGATGTGATTGGAAGGTTTGGAAAGGGTTCTAGGGCCAAGATTCATAGGATGGCAAGTCTAGTGGCATAGGTTGTAAATAACTGAAGGTTTTGCAGTGTTTGGAAAAGATTCAATTTTAGGTTCTAGGAATGTTGGATTGAGCTCAAATTTGAATGGTTGACCTTAGAGACATGCCTAAATAAAATGCAATTGATAGACCCCAAATCATAGGTCATTAGGCTGGGTTCCATGAGGTTTGAAAATTCTCCTAAAAAGGTTTCAGGACCTTAGTCCTTAGCCCTTAGATTTGGATTAAAATTTTGAAATTGGATTGAGTTTTGGATTTGGATGATTATGGGGTAGCTTATCCATATCACCAACAATCAAAGGGATGATTTTTTATTATTGGATGGGATTTGGAAGTTGATTGAATGTTGATTGAAAATTGATTGAATGTTAACTAGTGGTTGATCCAAAAACAGGCTTAGAAGGTGGGATTGAGTTTAATTGAGATTGGTTTGGGCCTTATCCAGGGTCTATATGATTAGGGAGTAGAGACTTCCCAATAAATGGGTCACTAGAAAGAAACCCAAGTGGGTCTTAGGGACCTCATACAGAAATGAGGTCAACACAAGTGCGGTCGGTCAGGCTGGTGCAGTCAAGTAGCGTGCGGTTCAACACGCATGCAGAGTAGCCGGGCATCGGGCATGCCGATAGCTAATTTTTAAATTAATTTTTTTCTTTTTTGGTAGGCTTTATTCCACCAGAAAATTGCCAGAAATATTTGCCGCCGAATTGTTTTTCATATATGGGTTTTATCGGCGCATATTTTGCCGCCAATAAATTCCATCATCATTGAAAAATGATGAATTTTCACCATAAAATGATGAAAATAATATGGGATTTTTCTATATTGAGAGGTAGACTGAGGTGGATGGAAGGTCCTTGATGCTGGCTTGTTTGTGTGAGATAGAATTGATTGAAGACATAATAGGAATAATTTGCTGGATTTTAGACGGGACTCTCCAAAGCAACTAAAAATCCTTCTTCAATGGATATTTGACACCTGAATATGCAACAAGGGGATATTTGATAACAAAAAGATAGATGTATACAACTTTCATATTATTGCATTGGAAATTGTAACTAGGAAGTGTGTCTCGAGCTATATGAATGAAGACCAATATCACCTTCTAGACGTGACACATTTTGTAAAAGATAAAGAGGACATACTATCTCTTGTTGATAAGAGACTGGAAAACTAATACAATCAAGTTGAAGCTTTGGGAATGATCAGGGTGGCCATTATATGTGCACACTCATCACCAGCTCATAGGCCTTCAATGTCAAGTGTGGTGAAAATGCTTACTGGAGACACTAGCATCCCAAACTTTATTCTAGATCCATATCATTTTAGAGACAATCTAGGTTATGTTTTGGTGAAGATATTTGAGGTGTATATTTTTGGCAATTATGGGTTTGATTGGCGAGAAGGTTCACTTAGCTGTTGTGTGTTGGAGCAGTGGATCAAATCAAGAATGATTTAGAACCTCGAGGGGAAAAGTTTGTTACGGATACAGAATTAGACAGGTATAATGCGAGGTTGTAGGTAGGAGCGCACACAAGTATTTGAGAAAGACCGGCGAGTCGATGCTGGAGCATGAGCTGGTGTCGTAGACTGGAATGCACGGTTGAGACCATTTGCGAGCGAGATTGGGCTCAGTTCGACGGGATTGCTCCTGAAGTAAGATCGTAGTAGGTGCACATATGGTTCTTTGATTATAAAACCTAGACCAAGATGGAGATTATTAGGTGTTGGTCCAATTTTAGGATAGGTTGATCATGTGATTACCACAACAATGTAAATCTCTATAAATAGAGATTATATATGATGTATAATTTGGGGAAAGTTTGAATAAAGCTTTAGGATAGTTTTTTCTCCTTCAAAATTTTATTTTCTTTCCTCTTCTCCCTCTCTCCCTTGCAAGAAGCTCAAGAATGCTCAAGAAGCTCTCAAGAACTCATCCTTTAGTCTTAACATAGTGTTCAAAAAGTAAATGAGAAGGAGTTTCTTCAAACTAAAAATTGAACGAGTAAAGTCGTTGTAAAAGGATATTTCTTCCAATTAACGCATCAACTATTTTTAATACCCCAACCAAGGTAAGCTAGGCAAATGAAGAATATCTAACAAAAAATTTTTTATGCCAATTGAAAGCATTCCATTAGAGAGTTTATTGTTCTTGGTAAAAGTTTTCAATAAATTTTTTAAAAATTGGCTTAGGATTGTCTTTCCAAGATATGCAACTATCAATAACAATACATATATTAAGAATAGCAGCTTTCAATTGCTGAGGGAGAGTAGTAGGAAAACTCCAAGACTAGTTAGCAATAAAGTTAGAAACAGGGCATCATGAACAATATAAGTAAGATAAGTATTTTGGTCTTCTGATCCAATTTATCTAATAAATTCCTTCCCCCATTAAGCAAGAGGTCCCAAAGAAAGGAAAATAAAGAATGATGAGAGATAGTATAATGTATATTTTTATTTATCCTGCAAGCAACCAGGGTTAACCTTTTTCAAAAAGCAGAAGCATTATTAGCAGTAGGTTTCCAAAGGAAAATATAATTGCTCCTACACCATCCAATAAGTAATGAGCTTGAGGAAACCAATCACCATATAAGAGAAGAGTAATTAGCATGATAAATAGCCTCAATAGCAAGAATTTATAAGCCTCTTAGCATCTTAGGCTAACGAGTGGTCTTCCAAGAAATAACGTAAAATTTCATATCCCCATGATACAATATTCTAATTCAAGCCCTTTTAATAAACATACATAAGGTTTTTGAAAAAATATAACCCCTAATCTAGTAAGTTATAGTTTTGCAAATATTGCAATGAATAAATAAAAGTCTGCCCAAAAATAAAATCGATTTTGCTTTCCGTCAACAAAGTGACAATTGACTTAAGGAGTGGTTGAAAATCAATAATGTGGAGCCTCTTTATAGAATTAGGAATGCCAAAATACTTAAATGAGGATTCAAGATTGAAAATATTGAGAATACTAACAATTCCACTAGCATTTTGAACACATTCTGAAAAGCAATTATAGATTTTGGTAGGATTAATATAAAGAACAAAGGAAGAACCAAAATTGTCCAGGATGCTCAACAACACATTAGCATTATTCCTGGAGCTTTCACAAAAAATGAGGAGTTTGTCAGCATATAAAAGGTGAGAAACATGTTGCATTCCATAATATATACCAAAAAATGGGTTATACAAAAAAGAATTATCTGAAGATTTAACATCCCATCCATGACAATGTAGAATAGATAGGAAGATAAAGGGAAACCTTACCTATGACTAGTGTTAGATCTAAGTAATTATGAAGAGCACCATTAATGCAAATAGAGAACTTTACATCCACAATACAAGTTTTGGTCAAGGAGATAAATCTTTTTAGACCAGTCTTTGGATAAGAAAAATCATTGGAACCTTGTCAAAAGCTTTAAAGATGTCAAGTTTGGCACAAAATTATTTTGAATTTTTAGGAATAGTAAATTCCTTAATAACTCAAAGGTGAGCAAGATGTTGTTAGTGGAGCATCAACCTTGAATGAAACCAAATTGAGCTAAATTGATGAAGGAATGACCTTTCTAACCTATTAGTAAGAATCTTAGCAATAACTTTATATAAAGTATTACATAATGATATAGGTTTATAATCTGTAATATTAATTGCATGTGTACTCTTGGGTATTAATGAAAGGGTAGTGGGTTGATCCTATTTGGAAGGTAAACATTAGAGAAAAACATATTTAACTACTTTGCAAACATAGAAACTACCCCAAACTTCTTTGTAGAATTAAAAAGTGAATCCATCAGACAAGGTATAGAAAATGAAGAGTTGTGAAGATAATATCTTTGATTCTCTCATTTGTTACATGAGTAATAAGATAAGAAATAAAGTGTTGTGGGATTAATTTCCCAACAAGAATAGAGGAGACAACATTAGGGCTTATTCTATAGGAGTTAAAGAGGTATTGAAAGTGATTGATGATAACATTGCCAATATCATGTTGCTTTGAATCCTAATCACCATCAGCAAATATGAATTTGATATCGCTATAATTTTTTCTTGAATTGTTCCTACTATAGAAAATATAAATTATCCTCACCTCTAGATAGCCATCTGGCTTTGAATATCTAAATTGCCCAAGAGGACTAGAAAGAATAAGAGGTAGCAATGAGACCATATATTTATGTTTTTAACCTGAGAGTAAAGCTCATGATTAATAGGGTCGATTTGAAGCTATTGGAAAATCAAGTTTTGTGAAGATTGGAAATGGTGCTTGTAAGGCGGTTGGAGGAAGCCTAGTGTTTTTTTATTACATTCTTCATAGTTTGTAAGTTTGGGCAAAAGGCAGCTATAGGGTTTTCAGGCCTAATGGTGAGAGAAGAAAGAGTGTAAGGCATCCCATAATGCATGATTTTTGAGCCAATAGTTCTTGAAGATGAACCTATGAGAAATATTAGACTTGGGTCTATTTTATAGGATAAGTGGTGAATGGTCAGATCATATCAGGACATCCACTTTATAAAAGGATAGTGGAAATCAGGCAGCTAATAGTCATTAACTAAGAATCTATAAAGCTTAATGTGAATTGGATTCTCAGACCCTTGATTAAACCATATATATCTAAGACCAACAAAATCTACCACATGAAGACCATTAACAAAAATCATATTGTTAAAAGAACCCATCTTATTGATATGGATTAGATTACCACCATTTCTCATTAATATTTCTACAATAATTAAAGTCCTCCATCAAAATATTGGTCATGTGATAATATCCCCACTCAATATGGTCATTCCATTATAGTTACCTATTAGAAGTAGAGCTAGAGGCATAAATAACAGAAAAGTAAATTTCAATACCATACCAGTATAGAAAAAAGTTCATTTTTTGGCAGTCATTTCTGCCAAAAAAAAAAATCCATCGGTAATTTATATTTCTAGTAGATTTATGAAGGAAAATTTATCGACGATAATTCACTCTTTAGAAAAAAACACCGTTGAAAAAATCAGCTGGAAATGTTTCCAGTGAAAAATTCACTCGAAATTGCTAAGAAAAAAGTTTCAAAAAAAAATATTATTAGTCAAAGCGGGCCAACTGCCATCACTGTTGGTCTATGAATCAGGCATGTCAGCAAATCCACCCATAGGCCTATGAACGAGGAGCGCATGCTAGGCTACCATTACCGGTGGGTCGGGCCCACCCACAAACTTTCATTCCCATGAACCCACCTGAGAGCCCATGAACCATGCTTGCCTACGAACCCGCATGCCGACAAACTAGGCTCTACGAACATGCAGGCCTGTGAACCAGGTTCGCCGCTAACCCACCCATGCCTTGATTCAGATGGGTTCGAACGCCACCCAGAAGCCACCTACGTGGATAACTACTTGAGCTGCTATACATATTACAGTTCTTTTATTTAAAATTTTAATTAAATTATACTTTAATCTATAATATATATTTGAAATTATTTTTAACATAAAATAATTATTAAGAAATGATAATATTTAGTCTAATTAATTTTTAGCAATATTTAGTTTACTTAATTTTTAACAATATTTAGTTTAATTAGTTTTATTTAAAAAAATGAATAATTATTAAAACTTTTTTATTATTAGTTTAACAATATTTAGTTTAAAATTAAACATATAATTATTAAAACAATTACCCTAAACATAATAATAATAATTAATTTTTTATTATTTCAATTTAACAAAATTTTGTTTAATTAATTTTATTTGACAAAATGAATAATTTTAAAAATTAATAGTAAACATTTTATGGAAAATTTAAAATTTCGTTGGAAATTCGCTTGAAATTTTGTCAGAAATTCCATTGAAAAATCCACGGGAAAATCCCCTCGTACAATCTGCGAAAAATTTATTGGAAAATCGTCTGGAAATATTCTGTCAAACATTTGCCAAAATTTTTGATGAATTTATTTATGCTGGAAAATCTGTCAGAAATGAATGTTTTTCCTGTAGTGTACCCTACTCGAACACAACTATGAATTAGTTGATTGGAAGTGGAGGAAGACATGAAGAAGGTAGTGGACTTCCTCCATTTGATCCAAGTAGGATCGTTAATATATCAAAGGAAATTATTATATATATTTTCGTCAACAAAAATATTGTGTGAAATATAGAGAACCAAGGGTTAGCAATTAAAATAAGAGAAGTCTTAGCTTCAAGAATGCAAAGCATAACAAGCTTGAAAGAGTTAACCTACTCTTCTAAGAGGGAATTTTGATGGGGTCATTAAACCCTTTAAAAATCCTAAGGCTAAGTTGGGATGAGTCATTGGGATTTAGGATTTTGGTTAGCTACAATTTTGATAGATTGGCACTCATATTTTTTGGAGGATAGATCTTGATGGCTACATGAGAAGTGGAGGCTTCCAAATTCTGAGAACATAAGGAATTTGCTTGGTTTAAAACATCAAATTTGTTGTGGTTGAGGTTAGGGTGAGGGTTTTTCCTGTTACATTTAGTATAAGAGGTAGTGGCACTAGAAATTTCGAGCTCTCTAATGGGAGAGTTTAAGTTAGAATTTTTTTTATTCAATTCCATGGAAGTAGAGAGGGAGCTAAATATGGTTGAGGGATGGTTGCAGAGATGCATCAATATGGTTGACAGGAGTAGGTTCACTAATGTTTTTACTAGAGGAGAATCATATGATGCTATATTATTGCTAAGGTTTTGTTAATTTTGAGTTTTTATCTTGGGACTTAAATGCGAGAGGTTCCCATATGACTTGGGTCTACAATTAGTATAATGACTCCTGGGGTTAAAAGAAGGATTGCAAGGGTAGAGAGTGTAACAACCAAATTTTTGAAAATGAATATAAAAACAAATTTATAATTTCTATTTAAATTAGATCACTATGGTGCTGATCTTGTGAACATTGTAGTGTGGTCCTGTAAGCGTAGTGGTGCTAGAAGTTGATGTCATGGCATTGAAGGCTCTGTTCTATAGTTATTCTTAATTAAGTATGCAGCGCTGAGGTGTTGGGTAGTGGTGCTATGCAATAAAATACATTTTTATATACATTAAAATCCATTTTTCTCCACTCACTCGTCTCCCTCACTCCATAAGTGTCATGGCTTGTCATGGAAGGAAGAAAAAGAAGGATAAGGAAGGGGGAGAGAGGAAAAGGAAAGAGAGATTTTTGACCAACGATTCATTTTGCTTCTTTTATGAAAATTACTCAGATTGTGGTAGGTGACTTTTATCTTATTCATGTTTTTAAAGCTTTTGATTGTGGTTCGTTAAATTTCTTTTCAATTGATTTTATTATATTTTCTTTGGATTTAGTGAACTTCTGCTGCATAACTTCTATATGTTATAATACTGATTATTCTAAATTTTTTATCTTGTTGATTTCATAATTGTACATAGTAAAATGAAAGTTATTGTATGTTGTATGATTTACAAAAAATATAAATTTTGGTATTTATATACAAGCAAACTAGTAATACAAGCATTGTGAATGAATATGAGCATGTGATTGAATAATAATTACTTGCTATTATTGTTATATTAATATGATAATAATATGTGTGAGAACAAATAAATATTAGTTTTACTAACTTTTTCTAGAGACTGACTGAACTGTACATGATAATGGGCTGACGAGCTTTTGTTTAAATATTATGGTTTGGTCATATCCTCTAGTGATTCATGTGATTTACTAATTGGTAGTTTTAATGAGTCATTACTATACTGATGTGCTAAGAGTGACGACTCTATCTACTTAACCAATTATTACTGACTTACTAATTGCTAACTACTAGAAAAAAAAATGTAACCGATACTTCTTATTTAATGTGATTACTAGAATGCATGTTACTGCATTCATTTACTATTATCACACTAGTGCCACTATATTATTTTATTATTTTAATGATTACTATTACAATCATTATACTATTTTTTACTATCACCATCGATTTTATGGATACTGATACAATTATTAGTGTTCCTCATACTATTAAAAA
>NW_021318767.1:0-4165 GCF_001605985.2 Dendrobium catenatum
AAATCCTTCTACCCGTACCCGACCCGTTTCGTTCACGGGTTGACCCAAACCCGGATTTTCCGGGTCGGGTTGGCGGGTCGTGTCAGAAATTGACAGCCCTACTCATCATTGCTCCCTCTGCCTTTCCTCTATCTCCTTCTACAAAGCAACCATCCACCCCAAGCTAGTTTTTTCTACTCCTATCTTATTCCCTTATAGCAAGCCCTTCTCTTAATTATCTTCCTCCTCAAAAAACGAGATAGTCGCAAGCTCTCTTTATCCTACCTTCCACTTCTTGTTCTTCATGATTATGATTTATCATTCATCTTCTATGCTTGAGCAAGCAATATAATTTAATTTTCCTTAAATTTGTAGAAGGTTCAATAGATTTATATGTTGTTTGTCTTATTTTAAATTATTTTGATAATTTATTTAGATATTTAAAAGTGTATCTTTTAAATGATATATTTATGACTCTTGATTTATATCGAATGGTAAATTAAACTCTATGATTAAAGTCAACAATTTAAGAAATTTTATCTCATTGGAGTATTAATTAATTTTTATTCCATGATTGAATTCAACTATTTTGATTAAATTAATAGATATTCAATTTCATGTTTAAAATTGTTTGTATTTGATATCCACGTTTCTTGATCTAACAATACTAGGCTATGAGCTCCACTTTTAATATCTTTTCCATGTGGAGGAGGTGTACAAGCCTCCTGATTATATAAGACCAACTTGATAGCCCCAAAGAGAGCATCACCTTCGCTACATGGGAGTAACCATTTATACCCCCATTAGCCTTAGAAATTTAGACCCACGTTAGTTGTAGAGTTTATGAGTTATGTCAATCATAAAGTTTATGTCTCATCTTCGCTTGGTAGTGAGGCTCTGTTGGATGAGTCAACCAAAAGTTGTTAATGTAAGAACTGGGTTTTGAGGTTAAATTGAATCGGCCCCAACTAAAATAGCGAGAAAGCAGGCAAGTCGAGCAGACGGAGTAATGGGCCTCACATGAGCACGGGGGCACCTGGCCAAACCAGATCAGACAATCGAGTAAGGAAATGAGTATGAGGTGAAAAACAATAACTCTTCATCAGAGATTACTCTGATTCACTCACCCCAGTAGAATCAATCTATAGCGAATGAAAGCAACAACCGAGATAAAGCTGTGTCGAGAGGCAGAAGAAGGAGAAGGAAGATAGGTTTGTCAACTTTATTCTTCTTCTTTTATTTTATTTTTTATTTTTATTTTTTTTTGCAAATATTGTCTATTATTTTAAACCTAAGAAAGGACCAATGTCTCCTTTAAAAACAAAGGAAGGAAATTGGGAGAGAAATAAAAGGAAATTTGGAAGAAAATAATTTTTGTAAAGGAAGAAAAAGAGAGCGTCCATTTCTTAACACGGGGAATAAGTAAGTTACTTAAATTTCATTTTATTTCCTATTAAATTTAGAAAAAAAAAAAGAGTAAATGCATAATTTTAGGTTTATTTAAATAATAAAATATAATTGTTTCACAAGAATTAATCAAATTGGTGAGTCTCAATTCAAAAAGAAAAGAATGAATCTTTAATTTAGATAATTAATTTTGATTAATTTTAGATATTTCAGAAGATTATGAATTTTGTTCAATATATGAAATTTTAGAAGCTTTTAATACTACAGAAATGATATTTGATGCATTTGAAGTTATCCTCAAAGATGTCAAATCAATTCAATGTTATATTGATAACATTCAATTTTTTAAAGTTGTTTAGCAGTAATTAATGCAATTAAATGTCATTTCTAACAGTGAATAACAATACAGGAAAATTACTTATTACTAGAGGACAAAATTTCCCAATAGTCTTGCACTTTCGACAAATTTTTGGCAGATATTCATATGACACTAATCCGCGCGTCGGAAAGTCTTTTCTAACTAAACATTTCTGCCAGAAATATTTCTGGTGGATTTTTCGATTTAATTCTAGCAAAAAAATGAAGGAAGCATATCATTTTCTTCGAATGAATTTTGACGATATATCCGCGCAATATTTTTGTCTTAATTATTATGCCAGAATTATTGGAGGAATAATCTGCCGCCCTATTCTGCCTTAATACCATCGACAAATAAAATCGGTGGATTATCCGTCGGAAATATTAATGTAATGAATATGTCAAAAATTTACATTCATTTTGTCGCATCGTATTTTTCGTCTGATTTTGGTGGAGAATTCGCCAAAAACCTGCAGCATAAACAAAAAAAAAAAAGTCTTATCTCTTAGGAAATTGATTTCTACAATACAACTTGCATACAAAAAATTCAATAATATATTCACTCAGACATACACCTCTAATTTGAAATATTACCAAATATTGAATATAAATATATAAGCATAAACATACATTCTAAATTACTTAACTAAATAGTTTAAAATGAAATTCAAAGTTTATTTGTTTGAAATTACACAAATGTCAAAAAATAAATAAGTACATATGTCCAAAATAACTATAGAACATTTAATCTAAATCAATCTCCTCCTCTGTTGAATCTACCTTATTTCCATGGAACTATTTCTGCATTTTTCACATTTCATCCAACAACTGAGTTTGTTGTACATGCATCAGCTATTGCATATACCAATCAGCTTTTGATTTCCTGACCTGCTCTATCTAGGCTATAAGGGCAACCGCATATTGTCTATATATGGACTCATGGGAACTTGCTGAGAAGCTAGAGCCACCAGATGTGTGCCCCTCGCATGTATTGACTTGCAAGCCTAAATCATAAACCCTATCATATTGCATTCCTCTTATCGCTTGCGACCAAATGCGGTAGTTATAATATTTTGTTGATCCGTTAAAAGAATCCTCACATGTTACAGTCTGGCCATCCCGAAACCGTATATACTCCTCCTATGAAAGTTAATAAAAATGTAAGCAATTTTGATATGACGTCAAAAGTATTAAACTTATATACTTACGTAGATTTTCATTGCTTGCTCATCATTGATGATCCTCATGTCTTCTGTGAGTATGACTATGCAATTCAATAATGGTCGATTATTTACCTAACACCTCGTTCTGTAATAGACTTGCATTATTGTTCATATTAAAGTAAATTATTAAAATCTTTTAAAATTCCTTACCAAACGTTACATGTGTTCAGTATGTAGAACTTAACGTACCCTCAGTATAAAGAGAACAACCTATGTGTGAGACCTCGTTCCCTTACTGTTCCTCTATGATTTGGATTTTCCTCTCTGGATCGTTCGTCCGGACGATGTGGGATCGTCATGGGCCCGATCTTGCACTGTAGAAAATATGGGACCGAAGAAAGTTCTGCGGGAACGTTCGGCAGCGGACGATATTTATGTTGGTCTGATTCGTTCCCGGAGCATCTGGCGATGGCCGGAGCCATCTGCTTTATGAATAGGAAAAATCTGGTCGTATTTCGATGAGAGAGAAATCATGTTAAAATCATAAATATCTGTTTTAGAGAGAGAAGAGAAGGAAAAAGAGGAATCTTGGGTTTTGGAGGCCGCGGAGTGGCTTTTCGTCGATGCTGGGGTAGTTTGGAAGGAGAGAGGGAAAGTGTAGATGCTCATCGTAAGGATCTGACTCCGAATCCTATTTCTGTTTTCAAAGTATATTGAGAAAAAACAAATATATTTGAGCCGAGTTATGTGTGGCTGTTTTAAGTGTTTTCGTAGTCGAACTTTTGACCCGTCATTTTGATTTGACACACACGTTCTAACCAGCACAACTTTTAGCTACCTCCGCATATTAAGATATGGCAACTATTGTACATCGACTTTGAGGTGTTTTACCTCGCGACGAATTATTAGCCCGGCTACGACTACGCATGTATTAATTTATTCTAACGGCGGTTTTAATCAATAGTAAATATGCAGACCTGAACTTGATTTGATTTGGGATCTATAGAAAATACATATATAGATAAGATATAATGCTTCTTCTGATTTGGAATTTGCTGCCTTTTTGGCAGGATTTTTGTTGATATTTGATAGAGGCCGTTTAGCTCTGCCGATTTTCGTATGATTTCTGATTTGTTTGAATTGATAGATTGGGGGCATTGAATATGCCGTATGACTCATAGTATGATTGTTCCAGCTTTCTTATTATTGCTTATTGCTTGCGATTATTGCATTGATTCTTGATGCTTGATAGTTAGGCT
>NW_021318767.1:4265-13163 GCF_001605985.2 Dendrobium catenatum
TGGAATAAAAATTAATTAATACTCCAATGAGATAAAAAATCTTAAATTGTTGACTTTAATCATAGAGTTTAATATACCCTTCGATATAAATGAAGTCATAATTATATCATTTAATAGATACGCTTTTTAAATATCTAAATAAATTATCAAAATAATTTAATATAATACAAACAACATATAAAGCTATTCAACCTTCTACAAATTTAAAGAAAATTAAATTATCTTGCTTGCTGAAGCATAGAAGATGAATGATAAATCATAATCATGAAGAACAAGAAGTGAAAGGTAGGATAAAGAGGGCTTGCGACTATCTCTTTGTTGAGGAGGAAGATAATTAAGAGAAGGGCTTGCTATAAGGGAAGAAGATAGTAGTGGAAAAAGCTAGCTTGGGGTGGATGGTTGCTTTGTAGAAGGAGATAGAGGAAAGGCAAGAGGGAGCAATGATAGAGTAAAGTTCATGAATTTTTTAATTTTGCAAAAAATGAAGGTGATGTTGTTGAGAAAATCACAAGAGGTTTTGAAGTTGGGGCTTTTTACGTTTAGTACTATATAACTATTAATTAAATAAATTCAATTCTCAACATTCAAAATCTTCAAGCGATTTCTTATATCGTAATCATTAATGTATTGATCAACAATCTCCTCTCATAAATTTGATGCTTATAAACTAATTTCCTTTTACTTGAGCTAACTGATGCTCCTACAATTGTTGTAGAAGCAAAGAGAGATGCAAGTTTATGAGATGCTACAACATTTAGACAAACGCTTAGTTTGGGACGGCTTTCTTATTGCTTCATAAAACAATTTTTTAATACAAAACTTAAAATTTTTATATTAGAAGGCTGCTTTATGAAGCAATAAAAAAACCGTCCCAAACGAAGCCAAAATCATGAGAGATATGAGAAATACAAAAAGGAGAGGTATGACCCACTTTACAAAAAAAAAAAAGTCCCAAACAAAGCCAAAATCATGAGAGATATGAGAAATACAAAAAGGAGAGGTATGACCCACTTTACAAAAAAAAAAAAAAAAAAATCTTGGAAGTACAGCTCAATGTTCATCATTCCGTGATTTTATTTTCCCGCCATTTGATTCCGACTCCAATTAGTGCAATAATAAATTCTCTTCCCTCCACCTCCTGCTGCAGCGGGATATTAGGGTTTAGACATCCATCTTCGAATTAGGGCTCATGGAATCTCTAATCCCCGAAATTTCCCGTCTTCTCAACAATACCATCAGCCCGGACGAAAACCTGGTTTCCACCTCTGCTGACCTTCTCGATCGGCTCTCTTCCCAACCTGGCTTCCTCCTTTCCCTCCTCGCCATAACTACAGGTTTGTTTTTCTCCTCCCTCTTAGATCGCTTATCGAAGATTTATCGTTTTTACTGAGAAGCTGCGCTTGCTTTAGTCGGTGATTCCCAAGGTTTGAAGATAGCTGCGGCCATATATTTAAAAAACTTCGTTAGACGCCACGAGGTGGAAATTCGGGCTTCTTCTCGGCAGTACATTGAGTTCCGGAACCAGCTGGCTCAGACTTTACTCCAAGTGGATTCCTTGGTTCTTAAAGTCTTGGTAGACGCTGTACGTATTTTTCTTGCGAAGAGGTTTATTACTGCGTATGCACACGATTATCATCAGCATGTTTTGATTACGTAGAAAATGGTGAAGATCTAACAGCTTTGATTTTATTGTCTCAGTTCTCCTCATAACATGATAGACTATACCTCGAACACAATAACTCGTTTGGTAATTAGTTGTTTGTCGCATCGTTGCGGCACAAATAGCTAATGAACCTACAAAACGATATATTACTGCAAACATGAAATTATTGAAAAACTTATTCTCGATATAACATAAAAAGCCCTCCAAAAATCCCCGCAAAAGTGCGTGGGAAGTGTAGTTGACGTTAAAAATAGTCGTTTTCAGAAATAACAGTTCAATTGTGTTATTAACCTAATGTGTATGCTGACTTCCTTATAGTTCTAGGAGCTAATGTGAATCTAAAGCCAGTCTCCATTTCATTGTCGCTAAAGTGCTTTTAGTTGTTTTTTTATCCTCCTCTTGAATCTCCTAAACTCTCAAGATATCACTGAAATGGTCTCACCTGCTCGATATGACTGATTTCGAACCTCCAAAATAGGAGCGGTCTGCTTAGATCCTTCACGAAATTTTCGTGTTTCAGCTCGGGAACTCAGCAGCCATAGTTGATAATTATTCTATAAATATTTTTCTAAAACTAGTGCCTCTGCGAATGTTCTTTGTTTCCTATCAGTGCCAATTAGGTTTTGTGAGGTTAGTGTCTTTTGAATGTGTCCAAAAAGAGATTCATGGTTAATCGACCCTGTCCGACAGACTACTCGACATGGAAGATTTATTCAGAGGTAATAGGAGTTTTAGGCTCTGAGATGATTGGAAGTAATTGAGCATAATAGATAGTATATCCCTTTATATTGGACTTCCATAGTCTTTATTACGAGTCCATTTAAAATAATCAAATTGTGGAAGTCTTCCCTATAATCCTAAACTGCTTTTCTTTCCCAATTGACAGAAGTTTGTTGTTTCTGATTTCGTATTACACTGCTCACATTTTATAATGCTATATTAATGGTATTGTATTCACTTACCCGTTCTTTTGTTTGCGATATTCAAAATATGGGATTTGTGTATTGCCAGAAAATGTGTCTTGTTCCGAGTTTTTTTTGTTGTTTATTTATAAGTCATTTAAAAAAGTCTAAATAAGTTTAGGAACTCTTATTATGTTGACTTGTTGACCTTCGTGTACGAGTCAATAGTTTATTCTTGGTGTTGTATACTTACCAATTTAGTCACCCCTTTTAGTGTCGCAAAGAGGTGTTGGGTTGGTATGAAGCTTTTTTGTCAAATGTGGCACCATAGGAATAAATTTGACTAGTATAGTTCCTGACCAGCTATCTAAAGTCCTCGGATTTTGGCCTGAGCAAATATAGCGCCTAGTTTGATGTTAAGTGTTTCATATTACCTAGTTCCTTGGGTTCTCGAACTCTAATAGATGCATTGTAGTCCTGTGGTGCCTCTCTGAAGTACAGTGACTCGTGTGGAATCGACCCACTGTAGGGGCATGTAGTTGTATGGTTTGTTGTATGTGTTTCTTTGTTTTTTTGGTTCTAATTTTACCAACGAGTCACAGATCCCGTGGAGTTCGCTAACGAGACTTAGTCTCGCTTCAAATGATTATTGTTTAAAATAGACGCACTTATGTTGCGCCTCCACTGGATTGAGTGGTCCACAGAATCGTTAAAGAGGTGGAGATGTATGCATCGGCTGCGTGTTTGTATTGCGGGCGGGACGAGGCTAAAATAAAAAAACAGAAGTTGGGAGAATTAGTTGCTCGATCTAGTTCGGGTGCTTTTGATATTTTAAGCGGGTTCTAGATCAATTTATCTTAGCTCATTGATAGCAAAATATCTAATTAATGATATTTTAATAATAATGTGATTAAAGAGTATGGTACAGTTGGGGAGATTTTGAATGTGATTTCAAATATCAACTTGTAGGAACGAGATTTAAGGAGTGGAAAGTGTAGAGCAAGAGTTGATGTGTGACGTACAGAGCCTAAATTGTTCCTAGTGGCATTAATCGATGTACGCATAGGGTTAAGTATTTAAGGTTGGTGTACTTCTGGAATTAATTGTAGATTTGTAAGTATGAGAGAAGGATCATCATGAGGGATAGGCTTAGCCCTGAGAATAGTGTGAACGATTGCAGTGTTTAATTTTTCCTGGTACTCTCTCGAATAAATTAAATTCAGGGGTGTAAGTTTAAGACATAATTCTTGAACTTGAGATTTTTTCGCTATGATTAATAAATAAAATTTTCTGTTCTTATTATATAAGTATCGCCCAGAAGGTGCTTTGTCAATTTAAAGTGATCTTTTCTTAGCATCAGTGTGATAATGTGCATATCTGCAAATCTTCAAACTTTCTTAGAATTGAAACCAATTAGTGTCTATCTATCTTCCCTGCCATAATTTACGTGCCCTTAATTATATATTTGTTTTTAGTAAATAAAAAGAATTAATTCTCTCTCAATATCCTCCACAAGTAATTTTGTACCCGAATTCTAGTAATTTTAGCGAGTGTAAGATTGAGCTCTTCAATTGTTGGAGATCTGATTGTGTCTGGCCCCCAAACTTGGGTGTAATTTGTGCTTCTTGAAGCTCGACACCGATAGAGGGAGAAGGTGGTTTGGGATGAGAGGTGCGATTTCATCTGGATGCAGTATGTGTTGCCCGTTGCTAGGTGTGCTTGTTAAGGCAGGGTCCTCATCGTCTTCCCGTGTTGGGCGATTGTCATGCGACTAGTTCCCTTGGGGTTTGAGAGGTCTCCTTCAGCAATGATGCTGAGGTTCCCTTGCCCTGGCTTGTAAGGAATGCACAAAAGTATAGCTGGGTCCATATGACCCGCGATCGCAAACAAGCGAGTTGGTTGTTGCGTGGACATCGAGAAGGCCTGGGTTTATGGGTAAAATTTACTTCGGTTTGTCCAAAGGTTTCTCAACCTTGCCCTGTGGGGCCAGGAGAGTGAAGTTTATGTGCCAACCTCCCTGGCGTGTGCATCCCTGTGGAGTGGAAGTATGAGTTCCGGGGAGAGAAATAGTGTTGGCGAAGCAAGCGTAATAAATTCAAGATGTGTTAAAAATACTAATTAAGATTGATTACGAAATTTCAATGATGCTTCCGTGAGATATATTTTTTGTATGATTTATGTAAGCTTTTGTAGGAAATATTTCCTGTTGTTGTCACCTGCTAAGGTGGACATATCAATTCTGTTCTTTTCTATGAACATCACAAATTAATCAAATATCACTAACAAATCTGGTATATAGCCTCTATGAGAGCTTCATATCATCAGAAGGTCATTTCAAACCTTATACACATTTGCACTATCACACCTTTATATTAAAGGATCCAGAATTGATCAGAAGCCACAATTTCAGTTACCTCATGAAAGTAACTCATGACCATGCCCCGGACGCTACAATCAGCGTACTGACATACTACTCACATGAACAAGGTTAGTAACCTAGGAAGGAATAGAAAAGTTAGAAATATCATAAAATAACAATATAATTTAGATGATTAAAGGTAGGAGTGATCAGACTTTCTTGGTAATCGTAGTCCAATCCGAGCGAATGTTGAGCAAAGACTAAATTTCCTAAAATCAATTCCTGAATTAGGCTGATCCTTTCCGCATAATACATAGCGAAAATCTGATCGGAGCACATTATGTCCTCTATAGCACCAAAGGAGTATAGATATAAACAGAATATGCTAGTAAATGATATAAAATAATATTATAATTTAATATCCTATGACATAACATATATCCAATCATACCATGTAATAAAGTTATGTACCGTGAGCGTATCATGCACTCAAATTGAGAGCGTTGTGACATGATAAGGAATAAAATCAAGTATAAAAGTGAAACAATATTCGGTTAGTTATATGCTAACATCCTTATTTTGTTCCAAATACTTCATCACAAATATTAAAGATGATACACATTTCGCCTCACTATTTAGTTATCTTTCTTTGATATGGAAATTTTTACGTCATAAAGAGTGCACATCCTCTTTTCCATTTTTATTTATGAATAGATACTAGATGTTTGTCCTTCATAGAGACAGTATATTGCTAAAATTACTAATCAGAAGCAAAGAAGACTAGAGGGTGCATACTGTCCTATAATGCTATGTTCAAGTTTCTTCCTATTCTTGGTAGTGTGTTGTTGTACTATAGAGGCGAGTAGTCTTTCAGGAGACAATGCGGCACAATCGTCCAAACGTATTTGTATCTCAAGACAGCTAAATCTCGATTCTTATGTAACCACAATTCGGTGATTTTGTTTCTGAGTAATATGTATAGCAATTCATATGATTATTGATTATTTTTGAATCATATATAATAATTAAAATTTAAACTCATGAATAAAAAAATTTGATATACTGATATGATAATATCTTAAATCAATCATCAAGAGAAATAAATGTAATGGATAACCTCTCATCATTTGGATCCTGGTTGCATTCGTTCAAACCTTTCTTCTCTGAAATCACATTATTCAATTATTTTATCAGTGTTTGTGAAGAGAGTACACTATGGTGAACCCATTTCATAGAAGAAAAGCAGCCTTATCCTTTTTAACGAGATGTTGTCATTATTGGCTTGAACTGGGCTCGAATGATATTAATCTGCATGTGTTAAGCCATTCTTTCTCAATAGATGCCCGTTGTCCAGCTTCTCCAGGATTCCCACTTTAATCCTTAATGGTTCTCGCCTCCTAAGTCCCACCTGTTAATTAAATCTTAGTCAATTGTGAGCATGAGGAATAAATTGCGTTCTCCTTGGGGAAATGAGCAATTGTCCATTGTCTGATTAATCCTTGAAACAGTGGCCAGAGTTTGTATGTATGTGCACCGCACAATCAGAGTTAAATACTGCCCAATACTTATAATCTTAAGAGCACACTATTTTTAGCATGCTGTGGCTGTATGCAAATTACATTATGTCTGAATAAAAGTTGTATCAAGCAGTTACTAGTCCCTATAGCAGTCACACAATGAACCTCTGCCAAAACACCTATTGCTCTCAATCGTTTGATGAGTATTAATTATTGAAAATGCTTAATCATGACGCACCGAGCTGAATGATTCAAGTATAAAGTAACTAAGACAGAGGTTACAGTTAGTGATAAAAAATAGATTAGCCTTACTATCATTGTGCTAAATAATATGGCGTATCGTGAGGTACATCATTTGATTAATTTCATTCATTGTGAACTTATCTTACCAACTCTAGCCGTAACCTTTTCATTTAATATACTCATTTATATATCTCATACCATTGATCCATATTCTGCCATAATAATTAGTTTGGCTGTGTGATAAAAAGTTGATGAAATAATCATGTTCTAGCAAATATTTTATCTAGAGTGTGTGATGAATGATGTTCACTTTAACCTGAATAATAGTTATATGGTAACAGTAGCACTTAAATAATTTTTTATACTAAATTTCTAAATCTAGTGATAATTACCCAACACTATCAACTCCTGGTGCATACACATTCAAAGATATGACTGAGAATTTAAAGAGCCTGTATGTTCGATCGAAGCTTTTAGATACTTAAATGTTTGAATAGGGTGATGTAAGAACTCAAAATACTATATTAAGAGCTAATGTTAAATTAGTTGCACTCAGTGATGACGAGACGAAATCTGTTATACTACATATAAACCACGTTTCTTGCCTTTTCCCATAACTGATTTCCCTTCCTTCTTTTAAGTCCTCTCTTTAGGAATATTAGTTCAGGCCAGTGCTGGTCTCGTTCGGCACACACAAATCAGCCTGTTTAATGAGTTACACACAAAAACTGCATTAAGTGAATATGAGAGAATAAATTTTAAGATATGATGTTGGGGTATCGTCAAAGTAAGAATAACATCTCAAATAAGCAATTTGTTAACTAAAGATTCAAAATATCTAACAATATGATGGAACAGGAATGGAACCATATTAATGAAAGAAATATGAAGACCCACCTCAGGGAAACGAAATATTAAGAAAAGGGAAAAGTTGCATGATTGTTAAATTGAAGCATTGAAAATAATTGAACTAAATGTAGCTGACTCGAGTATCCAAAATAGTGATCCTCGATGTATCAAATAGTAACTGTCTCTTTAGCTCACGAATTCAGAAGCCCTCGTCCTTCCCAAATGTTTGTAATTCTAGATCTTTTCGTACAATATATTGTAAGGAAGTGAGTTAGATTACTCGTTACCCTTTTCGAGATACAAGATTATATATAATCTTCAGAAAATATTTCTCCTTAATTCACAATATATATATCCGCTTATCAAATCGTCAGCCCTACCAGCTACTTTATTATGCTGTGAAGGCAGTGGCGTGTGCTTGGCGGCTCCGTTTTTCCTGTTGACCAGATAATGAGAGAGATCTAATTGATACCTTCTTACATTCTGTCAGTGTAAGGCCGAACCCTAATTAATTAAGCCGCTACGATGAAGGTTAGTGCTTGTAATGTAGTTTAAAAGTATCATATGTAGTCCTCTCTATTATTAAATACAAAAACAATTCCTTTAAAATAAAATATCAAATGTATCTAATCATTGAAAAATAAAAATAAATAGGGATAATTATATATCCTTGAATATAGTCGCGAACTCCTTTTACCAAGCAAACTATGAACATGATAGTAATGACATTTTATAAATTGTAACCAAGTTTTTATGTAGCAGTAATATATATTGAAAAGTAGAAATTAGACTTTGTGTATAGGTATGTATATAATATATAATATATAATATATATATATATATAATTAATTATAATATATATATATATATATAATATATATATTATTATATATATATATATATTTTAATAAATATAATATATATAATATAAATTCTTATATATTTAACAAACTCGATTTTTATAATTAATTTATATAAACCAGTCTTTAAATCAGATCAAAAACATAAGCATTAAAATGTGTCATTTTAAATACATTAATATTAAGTGAAAGTTCTAATATTATCTAGCATTAGGCCTCATAAATTAAATATATTTAGTTTTAGGGTTATAGTATACAGTAGTATGATGTGAATCAAATATGCCATTTTTGTTAAGTGGAATGACGTCAATTTGCTTATGAGAAGATGTTTCTAAATTTATTGAAAGCCCAATCTTCTTGCTTATAATTCTAAAACGCAAACTCCGTATCATCATTAGGAAGATACGGGATTGAAACTTTAGAAAACGACAAGGCAAACAAAAAGCACAATTTCCAATTTAAATATCCGCAGGCATCAATAGCGTCGGAAGTGTAAACCCATGCA
>NW_021318768.1:0-15390 GCF_001605985.2 Dendrobium catenatum
CATCGGGGTGACATTAAGGTCACTTGTATTTTTGTAAGAATTTGGGAGGCATTTTGTTATTCAAGTCATGTCGACTCTAGTCCTTTCGAGGAGGAGGATGAAACTTAAATATTAAACCCACGCAGCATTCTCGAATCGTTAGATTTGAGATTTATATGCGACGATCGGAGCACATGCGGGTAATATCATTTGACCCTGCGCAGCATTCTCGATTATTTGTGTTTGTACTTATAATAGATTTATCGGAGCACATGCAGGGATTGATTTTAGTTTAAGGGATCATATTTAATATATAAGGGGCATTTTAAAATATTTAAATATGATCAAATTATGAGAGTGATTTTTATTTATAAAATGTCCAAGATTTCACTTAAGGGCCTACGAACGCCTTCTGTCCACTTGTACACATGTTGCGGATCCGGTGGCATTGTTCTAATTTAGGTTTCATTTATAGCACATAGAAGATATTCTTTTGTTATTAATATCTCACTCAACATAACTTACAGAGAATGCTTGTTTGATGGGCATTAGGAGATCATGCTAGTATTCGTAGGGCAATTATCATGCTTGTTATAAATTCCCTTATTCTCTCCCATGAATAAATTGATTTATTTGATACAAGCTCCTTGTCCTTGCTTGCAGACTAGTTGTTGTTGAGGGTGATCTAGACAATTTCTCAATTTCTTGGAGTATAAGGTCTTACTGATTTATGAGAATCATCGGTTCTTCAAATCATCATATTGTGATCAATTGCCTTATAAGTTAGTTCACATTTGTAGGAAGTTTGGTCAATATAACATAATCATCTTGATATTGCATAAGCAACATAAGCAAGATACCTTAGTGACTTAGAACATAATAAAAATCTTCCATCAAATAAAAAAAATATTTTATGGATGCGGACTTAATTATTAGCCTTAGTTAAAAATCTTATACATGATTAAAGTTGACACTACAAATTATGTATAGAGCAAGTTTCTAGCATCCAATCTCCTTCCATGGACTTCAAGAAAATTTTCACCTTCATTTAGAATGTAGTCGTACATGATTTTTCTTCTGTGTGTGTAGTGTTTTCTGCAATGGCCTGCAGATATTTGCATTCGTCGCTAATTTCTAAGTGACTATTTAAAATTCAAGTCCTTATAATCATGTTGACTGCAAGTATGGTTTGAGTTCAAATTTGAGTCCATTTCGAGTTTAAGTTCAAGTCTAAAATTATTTGATCGAATATGATTTAAAATTCATTTTATGTTTAAATTGAATTTAAATCAATTTTTTTGGATGAAGCATCGTGAGGTGGGACCAGTGTCGGTTGTGTCGAGTATGTCGGTGAGGGAGTCGGTGATATGAGCAGTTATAGTCAACACCGATGTCCCCATCACTACCTCTAGGATAGCTACTAGTGGCAATTAAATATTTGATGGCATAACCTTCCAATGTAGTGTCCTGATAATTAGATGGAAGGACTTGGGGGGTTTCTTATCTTTCATCTGCCAATTGGATGTTTTACGACTTTGAATGTAAATTTGATGTGATTTCATTCATATGGACATTGCTGACATTCTCTTAGGAATGCCTTGGATTTATGATACAAATGTCACTCACTATGGTTGTGATAACATTTTTATGTTTAAATTCAAACACAATGCCATATAGCTTTTCCCAATCAAGGCTGTAGACATGCCCAGAACCCCATCTCCACACAAGTCCATTCTGAATTGCAGCCCAAACATTCTTCATCCAAATTTGCCAAACTACAATTGATATTTCTTGGATTTGCTACTGAGTGGGCACCATTCATGACATTTCTCTGATGAGGTGTCTATTTCATCTTTGATATAATTTGATAACATGTTAGCCATTCTATTATTATGATATAGTTTTATGATTGCACTTTCTTTACATTCTTCATGTGAAGGAGTAAAGTTAAGACACATCAAAGCTTATATATTGTTATGGTCTTTGATTTTTGATTTGAAGTTAGTGATATGTCAATTGAGGAGCATCTTGATACTCGTCCACCTATGGGATGTATTCAATGTTACATTAATTTTGTTGTGGGATTTGAAAATTCATGCCCAACTCTTCTATGAGAGTTTGTGGTTTGGGGTCAAATGTTCGAAAGGCAGATTATATTGTATATAAGATACTATTCCATATTTAACCCTCATTTCACGAGGAATTTAAGATATGGCTTTAGGTTTCTCATTGGTGCAGGCTCCTAGGTTAAGTACCTTTCCTGACGACAATAGAGAACTTTCGGCTAATACTAGTTGATATGAGCTAAGTGCTTAATGTATCAGGTGCTAAATACTTAGCATATAGTAGCAACGATTTGATTGTTTAGTAGAGAAATTTACTGCCTAAAGCTTAAAATGGATGATGGGGGGAATGGTGACAATCCTGGTATAGATTCCATGGTTCTATTATCCCACATTGTCACAAACCCTAGTCTATTTACACAGCAGAGGTAGTGGGCCTAATCTGACCAAAGGGTCATTATAGAGAACGATAAATTATCTCGTCTAAGTGGATTTTACAGAACTTAGGTTGATGTTTGCCTGAGGGTATAATTTTAAGTTAACCTTAACTAATAGAAGGCTTTGTGCATTATCAAGTGTACTATGCTGAATGTCTGACGAGTATGACGATCGATCGATGCATGCGACACTGCACAAGGCTGGTTTGATGTGCCCCGTACTATGAAAAATTACTCGAAACATCGTCCCTTACATAATGAATGACACTATGCTTGTTCATGCGCAACTCTGAGGACCAACGAAAATAATAGAATGAGCGCGAATGACTTCCGATCACGAAATAGACTGTGTAATTGCGTTTTGAACATAGAAATTAGTCAAGAAAGACCTCTCGCGATCAACTCAAGCGAAATTGGTCTAAAATGACAAATCATGTGTGCGACGTTACAAAAAATTTATACCAAATGACTATCATTTGCAAAATAGACCCCTCCATCGCATCTGGCATGCCCAATGCAAGTTTCTAGATAGATGGAAGGATCATCTTTTTTAGTCATTTTGAAGATTTATGACAAATATTTCATCCCCCAAGAACAACAAGTAAAAGAGTTATAAGGCATTGTAAGTCCTAGATATAGTTATGATACCAAAATTACTTTTTAGTTGCATTTATCATAATTTGATTATTCTTCAAGATTCCATGTAATGTTTGTATTTTGTTAATGTAATGCTTCTAAATATCATGCATTTTGTAAGAAATAAAGTTTATGTTGAATTGTAATCACATGGGATACATTTCCTTTTTCTATTTGGAGAGCTTGGTTGCTATTCCAATTTTTCATTGGTTAGGTGACTTGGAAAACCCCTTCTTTGGTTAAAGGTTTAACATTTTCATTTTAGTTCTATTTTGTGTTATCTTTTTCTATAGTTTAAATCCATATACCCCTCCTAAATGTTCCAGAGCTTCTCTCTAAGTTCCAATACTTTTTTTCTTTCTTCTCAAGTTAAGACCATAGTCAAAATCTATCTCAATCCAATCTCTTAGCTTTTCCTCAACTTCACACAAAAAATCCATAAAACCTCTAACTCTCGGAACTGCTTAGTATATTAAGCTTTCTATAGAATATTTACATCCAGCATATTTGCCTACCCAACCTTCTCTTAAACTCCATATGAAATTAGGCTTTTGAAAATACCCCAAGACCAACCATCCTTCCAGTAGGTCTTGACCAACATTAGAAATTCACATTGCCAAAGTTTTCAAAAGCTCGAATCACTTCTAGAGGTCCTCCTATATTCCCAAATCAAATAAAATTCCTCATATCAATCCCCCCTACCCCCCCTGCACACTTCATTATATCCCTTTGTAAATGCCTTTTGCATTCATGCATAATAAATACTAGTCACATACAAGAATTCCAAAAATACACTGAATTGTGCTACACTCCCAAAACAAATCAACACTTAAATTAGAAATTTTTTTTGGTTCTTGTGCGATGTGGATAGAAGGTCTACTCTTTTTGATTAGGCCACATAAATTGTAGGCACTAGAATCATGAAATTCTTATTTTAAATTTGGATTTATTTGGTGAGAATAGGATCACTCAAAATAAATGCATATAGAATCCCGTTCTTATCTAGTGTCTTTCTTTCTGATATTAATCATGCTTTGATTGATGTTGAGCATGAACTTTGAGTGTAGTTCGAGCAAAAAAAAATGTTATATTTTTGAGAGATTTGATTTGCGTTATTCATAGTTGTAATTTAGCTTTGTTGATTAAACATATTTTTAATTAGTTTTCAACACGAATTGAACCTCCATTTCCATGCTAGTTTAATGTAGTTTACAAATTGTTTCACTCCTATTTTGTGGTTGTATTCTTCTTGGAGAAAAGTACCCTTTCTAAGCACTACTTAGTTCATTTATATTACGTATGGCTTATTTCTTTTAATCATCAAAATATATAATATCAATGTGTCTTTCTTGCAGAATTATATAAAACGGGAGGACTCGATTGGTGATCCAGCACGTGTTCAAGTTCTTTATGAACGTGCTCTTGCTGATTTTCCTGTATCAAGTGATTTGTGGCTTGGATATACTAGCTACCTCGACAGGACATTGAAGGTTGCTTGCATGACTTCATTATTTGACTTGCCAACTGGTGCTTTCTGTCGAGTTATGATAGTTTATATTCTACAGGTTTCTGAATTTGTCAAAGATGTTTATTCAAGGGCCACAAGGAACTGTACATGGATAGGGCAGCTTTGGATCAATCATATGCTTGCATTGGAACGCATGTCTGCTTCAGAGAAAGAGCTGAGCACTGTAGGATCATCCATCTGCATTTCAATTTAAATTTAAATACATGTTTTGAGGGTAGTTTGTGTGCAAAGGTTATCTTTCTTGCATGGTAATAATAACAACAACAACATCAAGCCTTCAACCCATTGTGGGGTCGGTAACACGAATCATTTTTCTCCATTGTGTCCTGTTAAGAATCAAATTCTCATTTAAATCTAATAAAGAAATGTCATTTCTAATATTTTCTAACCAAGTCTTTGTAGGTCTACCTTTACCCTTTTTTTAACAAAAGTTAAATCTAATACATCTACTTTCCTAACCGGGTCATCAGAAGGCCGCTGTTTTATGTGACCAAACCATCTAAGATGATTCTCTCTACTCTTATCTTCCACTGGAGGTAGTCCAACCTTTTCATGTATATGCTCATTTCGTATCCTGTCTCTAAGAGTAAAGCCACTCATCGACCTGAGAATTTTCATCTCTGCAACACTTAACTTAGTATTTTGCTTCTCTTTTAATGGCCAACATTCGGTACCATAAAGCATTGCAGGTCTCAGCACCATCTTATAGAATTTTCCCTTAAGTTTGAGGGGGACTTTTCCATCACACAAGAAGCCCGATGCATTCTCCACTTCAACCATCCAATTTGAATTCTGTTGATAATATCCCCATCTATTTCACCATCACTCTGAACTATAGATCCAAGATATCTAAAACGTGTACTCTTATTAATGACTTGATCGCTCAAAGTTACAATCTTCTCACTAGGTCTATTATTACTAAAATTACACTCCATGTATGAGTTGCCTAAAAGTCTTAGGCTTATAATTTTGGTTTTGAGAATGATCGTATGTGGGACTTTATGAATCAAATATTGAAATTGACCTAATGACGTGTTCTCTGACATCTCCTGGCAAGTTTTGTGGATTATTTAGTGGAATTTAATTTTTGATGCAGTGCACAGTTTTACACTTTGAGATGATTCACTGGCACTTTGACATCAACTAGGTGTTAATAAGATCAAACCTTGGTCCTCGACTTATTTGCCTGATCAAATGAGTTAACATTATATATATTTGAATTAAGACATTGGGGCATTATGGTGATTTGGTTCTTGGTGGAATATTTTTGTTCTTTTGCCCCTGAATGAGGCGTTGTAGTCATTTGGTTACTCAAACCATTTGACATGGGTTTTTAATCGTTCAAAATTTATGAAGACATTGACAAGCTTTCTAGTGCATTGATATGCATGTTGATGTACTAGAAATGGACCTAAATTGTTGCATTCCATTTATGGACATTTAGTAAATATATTAAGGTGCTTTATTATTTAACTATAAGTTTATGCATTGGTGAATGGGCACATTTTATAAGATAATACATTGAGTCGGTTCAGGGTTGATCATGAACTGTATTATCATGGGTAGAGCTTCTTGAACTCTACTCCATAGGACTTTATGGGAGTTTACTATAATTTCTGTTATTTTAAACCCCAACATTTTATAATTTGTTTTTTTAATTTATAATTTTAAGCCTACCCATCCTGTAATAAACCTGATATTTTATTGTAATTTAAACATCGGGACTCTATTAAGTATGAAATATTACTTTGAGAAATTATTTAATAGATGATTTTAAGGTATACATATTTATAAAAGCATAAGGAGCAAAATAATGAGACATATCTTGAAACTAAAACTTCAGGTCTAGTAGAGATTTCTATTAAAATTTAGAGAGCTATGAGTGATATTGAATTTGTTTCATAAAAAAATCTTTTTAATGGAATTTTGAAGAATAAGTGGATGCTAAATAATTGTAGAAGCAATCTTTTGGCACTAGCATTTAAGAAAAAATGAGATGATCAAGATTGTGATAATTATATACTTCTTTTTTGGGGATTTGTCTCATTGAATTGTTATATACTTGTATAATAACATGGGTAGAAGTTCAGAAAGATTTGTATAGAATAGATTAAGCATCTCTTGAAACACTTAATTTGAATGAATGATAAAATGAAGGTTCATAAAGCTAATCCTAAGTTGTCGTTATAAAGTTAATGATGATGATAATTGTGATGATCATATTTCAGAATATTATGTGTCATTAATGCGATTTGGATTTTTTTTTTAAATTCTGGGCGGGCTTAAGTTCTTTATCTTGACAATGTGTTTGTGCATGGTGCATATGTTGGAGTGACTTAGTATTTTGTTCTGTTTGCTAGGTCTTTGAGCGGGCAATTCAATGCTCATTCCCTGGCGTGCAAGAGGTAATTCTTTTGATTCATTGCATCCTCAAGTGCTAGTTTTAACTGTTTACCTCTGATGGAACACTTTATCCTGTAGTTGACATCCGACCTGTTCAATTTCTCCTCATATTGTCTATTAAATGTTTTTTTGACATGACAAACGAGTGTAATTTATGTTATATGCTTCATGGTTTCACTCCTTTTGTATAGCTGTTTCACTATAGATAAACGAGAAGATCAATGATTTTAAAGACTTAAGAAATATAATGAAAATGGAAGGAAGAATTGGACTTCCTTTGATAATGTAAATAATTGTAGGAATTTCTGATAATAAAAAGTCTGCGTGCATATAGAATATTATAGATTCTACATGACTATGCCACTATGTACGAACATATGCAACTTTAAAGTGCAAGTGTTTCTATGCTCGAAGGTTTATACACATTTGTAGGCTTCATGAAATCAATGACAATGAGGGCTGAGTTTGGTAGAGTAGATTTTTGGCTCCAAGCCATCTTGATGCAACAGGCAAAATGTTAAATCCAAACAGATTCTCGACTGGTTTTAATTTTAATCATCTGAAAAAGCCGTAATGTATAATTGCAGATTGAACTTGTGCTGTTGTGTTATATTAATAATATTAAAATAGCATATTAATTGATTTAAATTATCTGCCATGAACTACACGATCTGTGTTTGAATAGTCCATAGTAGACTATTAAAGGAATCAATTTAACTTTGTTAATCTTGAATATGGATACTCTAGCGAAACCATTCTATACTGATCAGTCACTTGTTAAGCACTTTCATGTTGATTTCAACATAAGTTGCTTTTTATTATGTGGTTGGTAGGGAATGAATTGAATAATATCTTCTTATTTTTTCAGTGATCTTCTCGTTTATCTAGTAGTTTCTGTTTTTTTTTCCCAAAATTATCAAAGGCAATTTTGTGTTGTGTAATGCTTAAATCGAGTAATATGAGTTGATAAACTTGTTTAAATTTATCATTGTGCTATATCTTACTTGTATTAAATCCGATAAATCTTCTCCATCAGTCTTGGTGTAGAATGCAAATTCTAGTTGCTTTTGTAATCGGCAGTGGCTTTTTATTGGAATAAATATTTTGTGAGCGTACTTACCTATTTTCATGGTGAAATTTATTTTAATGCACCCACTTGAATAGCTGAATGGTAGAAGAGTAGAGATCAACATGCTGAAAGCATGATGCGGAAAAGGCAGTTCAAACTGGTAGATCCCTGATAATTGAAAGAGAGAAGAGAGAATGTTGGGAAGAAGATAACGACACCTGAAGCTATTTTATGCTGAATCCTCAAAGCATCTAAATATTGAAATCCTCAAAACAGGTTGTGTTGAAATGTACAAAGAAGGGACGTTTACATCTCATGCTTACGATCTTAACCATTCTTCATTAATGAGAGTCGCTTCGTTACGTAACTATTTATAATGGTAAAACTTGTTTTGAATGACAAATCTGCTTATATCGCTGTCTATGCTCACAAATAAATGAGGAAATATTACATTAATCTTGAATGACATGTCACATAAAGCAGTAAAATGACCTTGTAGATCATGAGGATAGTATCATATAAAACATGACATATAAACCATGATATAAGTGAGAACCTTATCCTGGAGATTTGAAGTATTGCTTAAGAAAGAAATGGATTAACTTTTTTACTGCATTAGTGAAATTCTTTTTGCCAAATAAAGGCAAATAGAAAATTCATCCTGAAAGGTAGAGATAAAGGAAGAGGTCATCTTGTGGATGAAGAGATGACTGGAAGGACTACTCCATTTTGTAGTAATATCAACATAAGGTTTCTATTGTAGATATTTTTGAGCACTTTTTATTAATTTTGAAATATAATCTATAAAACCTTGTAGATCTTTTTGCACATGATTGATTTGATTTATGCTCTTTATTTTTGAGACATGGAATAAAAAAACTTAAAATTTTCATTTGGGTTGGGTTGTGGTTAGCGAGCCTAAAAAAGCAAAGTTTGAGTGAGCTAAATATTTATTTTTGTTTGACTCTATTAGGTATGAAATATTGCTTTGTCTGACTCGCATGACCTAAAAGAATTAATACAAAAAATATCTCTCGAATAAAGTTTTTATTGGAGGAGATTTAAATGGACATGTTGGTAGAGAGGTGGATGATTTTAAAAACATTCATGGTGGCTATGACTTTGGAGCGACTAATAAATGTGCTAAGACCATACTAGATTTTTCTTTATCTTATGATTTTGTAATTGCTAATACTTCATTTAAAAAAAGAGACGAGCATCTCATCACTTATTAGAATGGATGTAGTACAACTTAGATTGATTATTTTCTTATAAAAAATAGATCGTTTAGATTGCAAAAATTGTAAAGTTATTCCGAATGAAAGTTTATTACCCAACATCGCTTATTAGTTTTGGATTTTAAGATGAAGGGGCAGAATATTAAAAATAAAGTAAATCATTGTTCTAGGATTAGATGGGGGCATTTAATGAATATTAATAAAAGTATTTTTGAGAGTAAGATTCTAAATCATAAGATTTTGTCTGTGCATGAAGATGCTAATGTTATGTGGAAAAAAGTAATTAGTGTTATTAAGAATGTTGCAAAAGATGTACTAGGAGTATCAAAGGGAAAAATTACTAATAGTAAAAATAATTGATGGTGGAATCAGAATGTGCAGGAAAAAATAAAAAATAAGAAGATTGTTATAAAAATTAATTTAGTTGTAAAAACTTTGATAATTAAGAAAGATATATAGAGGATCGTAAGGAGTCTTAGAAAATAATTTGTAATGCAAAGATTTTAGCTTGTAATCATTTATATAATCGATTAGATAATAAGGAGGGCTAAAGATATATGTATAAGTTAGCAAAAAAAAGAGATAAGAATTGTAAGGATTTATTTCAAGTGAAGTGCATTAAGAATGAAGATTAAAAAGTGATTTTATTAGAAGAGGATATTCAACAAAGGTGGATGAGATATTTTGCTAAACTTTTCAATGAAGATTCTGAGAATGTGATTGACTTGAGTGACCTTAGCACCCTAAATGAAAATAAATTTTTTTATTTTTATCGGCATACAAGTAAAATCGAAGTTAAAGAGGGCTTTAAAAAAATGAACTGGAAAAACTAGTGGACCTGATGATACTCCATTAGAACTGTCGAAAGGCTTAGGAGATAGAAGGAATTTCTTGGCTTACTAAAGTTTTTAATATTATTTTGAAGACAAAAGATGTCACATGAGTGGATAATGAGCGTGTTGATTCCTATTTTTAAGAATAAAGGTGATGCACAAGATTGTACGAATTATAGAAGAATTAAGTTAATGTGTCATACTTTAAAACTATGGGAGAGAGTTATGGAGCATAGGATGCGACATGATATTAATGTTTCTCAAAATCAATTTGGATTCATGCCAGGAAGGTCTACTATGGAAGATATACATTTATTGAGAGGTTTGATGGAGAAGTATATAGAGAATAAGGAGGATCTATAAATAATTTTTATTGCTTTAGAGAAAGCATATGATAAAGTTTCAAGAGAAGTGTTATGGAGAGTTTTACATAAGAAAGTGATTAATAATACTTATATTCAATTCATTAAGGATATGTATGCGGGAGCTGTTACTTGTGTTCAAACACAAGGTGGTTTGACCAAGTATTTTTCTTATTTCAGTTGGATTACATCAAGGATCAGCCTTAAGCCCATATCTTTTTTGCTTTGGTCATGGATATTCTCACTAGACATTTGCAAGAGGTTGCATGGTGTATGCTTTTCGTTGATGATATTCTTCTTGTTGATAAGGCTAGAGGGGGTTGTAAGTAAACTTGAATTATGGAGGTCAACCTTAGAGTCTAAAGCCTTTGTTTGAGTAGATCTAAAACTAAATAAATGGAGTGTACTTTTAGTAATAATGGATCTAGTGGAGGGATTGTGACATTGGATCTATTGTTTTAGAAGAGTCAGAGCAGGGCGAGCAAGTCATTAATAAGAGCACTAGTTTTAGATATCTTGGATCTATTGTTCAGAGTGATGGGGATATTATTAATAGAATTCAAGTTGGATGGTTAAAGTGGAGGAATGCATTAGGTTTGTTGTGTGATAGAAAAGTCCCTCTCAAACTTAAGGGAAAATTTAATAAGATGATAGTGAGACCTGCAATGGTTTATGGTACAGAATGTTGGCCATTAAAAGAGAAGCATAATATTAAGTTGAGTGTTGTAGAGACGAGGATGCTCAGGTGTGGGCTACGAAAATTCATCCCCGGCCTCCGTCCGCACTATTGCTTTCCTTCGGCGAGGGAGTTTAACGGATTAAGTTTTGGGGTAAATTTTGGAAGGCAGATAAGTTTGTAGATAAGACGCTACCCAGAGATTTCACCCTCATTTTATGAGGACTTTATGATCTGAGTTCTAGTTTCACGGATTAAGTTTTGGGGTAAATTTTGGAAGGCAGATAAGTTTGTAGATAAGACGCTACCCAGAGATTTCACCCTCATTTTATGAGGACTTTATGATCTGAGTTCTAGTTTCTTATAGGCGCAAGCCCCTATAGTTAATTACCCCTCCCGATAACGAGAGAGAACTTTCGATTAAGGCTAGTCGTCGATCAGATACGTAGAGATACGTGTTATCTAACATATAGCAGCAGCATAGGTTTGGATTTGGGAATTTGGAAAATTTGATATTTAAAATAGAAATTGCACCATCTTGCACTTAAAGCGAATGGTGGGGGAATGGATGATAGCCCGATCAAGATCCCATGGTTCCGTCGTCCCGGGCCATCGTGGTCCCTGGTCTACTTAGTCAGAACTTGATGAGCCTGAATTAAAAGCTATGATATTTATTGAAGATGATATAGAAGTTCAAAGACAAACCACTGAAGAAGCTAATCATATCATTTCTTCTATTGAATAGTTAAAACTTTATGTGCTAGACAATTTATGTTTATGCTTTTGTTGTTGTACTAGACATTTAATGCTTACTTATATTTTGATATTATAAGCTACAAGGCTACAAATGATGTTGTTGTCATTTTTTTGTAATTTCAAATATTATGCTTTGATTGCTTTCTTAATTTTTATATATGATTTATAAATTATAATGCCATGTCCGCGCCGTACCCGTATCCTGTATTTTTAAGAATTGACGTGTCCCGTATCCGTATCGTGTCGTATACGTGTCGCCGTATCCGTATCGGTGCAACATAGTTGGCAAGAGATTGTTTGAGTATGAATCATAGTGATATTTTCGACTAGGCATTAGTTCTATGTAAGCTGAAATAAATTTTAATTTGTCTACCCCAGCAAACTGTTGCGGAGGGTGGATGTATTTTGCTTTAAGTGTTTAATACTTGAATTTCAAATTTAAATATATTTGAATTTTGGATTTTTGGGCATTTTAGTGGAGCTTGGAAATATTTGTGAACCCCTCCGGTTGAGATAGACATTCAATACGGCCATCATCGGGGCGTTTGGAGTCATTTCCATTTGATTGAACCTTGTCGACTCTATCAATTCGCCGATAAGGGATCAGGTTTCATAGGCTTTGTGCCCTTGTTTGTGAATTTTTTGGTTAAAGGCTTTGAAGGCCTGATATGAATGTATAAAATAAATATTATGGTCAACTTCATGACCGCATATTTATCCGATGGTTCGAATCCTGTCAACTCCTATTTACCTGCTTAGGAGGATCGGGTTTTATAGGCTTTGTGCCATTGTTAGTGAATTCTCTTAATTATAGGCCTTGATGACCTAATATGAATGAATTAAAACAAATATACCGATCTCCACAACCGTGTATTTGTTTGATGGTTCGAATCCTGTCAACTCCTTTTGATCCGCAAAGAAGGATCGGGTTCAAACTTGAATTCACTTATTAACCTGCACAGCATCCCTAGACGTCAAATGTGTACCAATATCATGCTCGTCGGGGCCCATGTGGGTACTTGATTGTATACCCTCTTTTAGTGTACCTATGTGTATACAAGCTACAGTGTATGTGTGGTGTACTTTGAAATTATTTGTAGACGCCTTTTGTTTGCTTGTATGGATGTCGCAGATCCGGTGGTGTTATGGTCTTGATGTTATGAGGCTTCTCCTCATCTTGATGTTGACTCCCCTTTTTTCATTCACCGGGGGTAGCTTCCTTGAAATTCGTGGCCACTTCCTTGAAATATATTCTTTTCAAGCTCTTTAGTGTAGTAAACTTATCACTTTCGGTATTTGTCGACGCCAGAATTATTTTCTTCTTATGTATAGGATTAAGAAGAGACTTTGGAACACCAGGAAGTTTAGTTCTAATTTATTCAAGCATCCCGTCTATTCTGTTAGGAGGTGTCCTTTTTCGTACATCGGGTTGTCATTATACCGACGTACTTGAAGATCTTGATCACCACTGTCGTTGGTGATATCCGTACTTATGTTCATAGTGGTTCATCATACTTACAATACACTGTTGTTATCCACAAGTATTCATTTGCAGGGAATCGTTGTATCCACTACGACCTTGTAAGTGTTTGTAGAAGAGTCATTGTCACCTACATCATATCCACCTTTCACCAATCTCAGGTGGCTTTGATGGTTGTACTTGCTTGTAAGGATAGGTGTTCCACTATCAAGTGTCGGCATTGCCACTCAATCTACATGCATTTGTAGGGGTTGTCGTAGGAGTCTATTACACCATGCTTATACATGTTTGTGATGCATTGCAAATCTTTCACACTTTGCCCACAAACATGTGTTGAACATTCAGCAAGCCTCCTACAAAGGTTTGTAGGTACTTGTACTTGTTGCATATCAAATCTCTTCAGCTTATAGAAGACAGATACATCTACTTATCACCGCTCTATCATAGGCTGTATATGCATCTTAACACTTGTGTTGGACTTCTTGCACTCTCCTTGTTGTGTGCACACTGAGTCTTGAAGGTTCATTGCATTTGTTTGACATTGAATTGTTGCTGCTTGTGTGCATGTCACTTGATAATTCTTTGCATTTCAATCATTATGATTGTTCCTTGACACTCGTTGGAGATCTTATGCCACAGCTTACATGTAAAAGCTTTTATTCGTTTGTCAATCGAGTTATAATTTGAATTGATACTTAGTTTGATTTGGAGCTTTTGTATTTGCTTAAGCAGAATTCCAAATTCAGTTCGAATGTTCAAATCCACAGGTTCCTTGTGTTCAATCCGGTTCGAGTTCAAAGTACATGTTCAAGATCTTCTTAAGTCCTTGCAAGTTCAACTGAATACTCAAATTAATTTGAATTCTGGTTCTAGTTTGATTTTATTTCATTTGGGTTTGACCTTAAGAAATCATTTAAATTTTATTCAGGTTTAATTTTACAAGTCCACTGTTCATTTGAGTCAAAGTTCTATACTTTCAGTTCAAGTATGAGTCCTCTGTTGCCCTTCGTATTACTGCTCAAATGGTTTCTTCAAATTGTTCAAGTCTTATGTACTTCAGTGAAAATTTTGGCAGCACCCCAGCATATCCCCTGTTTGGGGAAAGTAAGGGAGCTGGGCCTTCCCACCATGCTACTCGAGCGTGTGTGGTAAGTGTCCTTAGACACCGCGGTCGTACATTTTTTCATCCCACCACGCTACAAGAGCATGTATGGGGCCTTCAACAGTACCCGTACGAGAACACCAGTAGCTCTCCCTATCACGCTACAAGAGCGTGTATAGGGCTTATCCACCTCGTCGTATGCATCGCACCGGGCTCCCTCCTACCGTGCTACAAGAGCGTGTATAGGTGGTTCTCCGTCCGCTACAAACGTCGAAAATAGGATTTAGAACTTACCTTGCGCAGCAATTGTCGATGATGCTGATGTCAAGGTCGAGGACTGTCCCTACCACGCTACAAGAGCGTTTATAAGGCTTACCCGCCTCGTCGCACTGGATTCCCCCTCACCGTGCTACAAAAGCGCGTATAAGAGGTCTACTAGTGCATCAAGCACGTCGAGGATAGGATTTGGAATGAACAAAGAGGGATCCCTCTCTCCCCTCAGCTTCTTTTCTTTTCCTTTTTTTCTCTTTCTTCTTTCTTTTTTTTTTGGCACATATGTTTAATTTATAATTAATTATAATTAGTTATATTAAATCTATAACTAATTATATTTAATTTAAAGTTAATTACAAATTAATTAATTTTAATTTATAATTAATTACAATTAGTTATATTTAATTTATAACTAATGCAGTTATAAATTAAATTTATTTATTTATTATTAATTGTAAACTAAATATAATTAATTATATTTAATATATAATTAATTATATTTAATTTAAAATTAATTATAAATCAATTGGATTTAAAATTATAACTGCATTAGTT
>NW_021318768.1:15490-138649 GCF_001605985.2 Dendrobium catenatum
TTGATTATAATATATATTGCTTTCACAGTATCATTCCAGACACAGGAAGTAAAATCAAGATTACCAGGTTGCTTCAGCATAAGGTAAACGTTGCCATTTCACTAAATATTCAGTTACCACATCATCATTTCCAGTTTTACTGATTCTATCAGCAAATATTCGCTCCACCTGGCATAGCAAATCGAGTCTTTTAATAGAGATAACATGAAAACAGGGAATACTGAAAAAACCTACTTATAATAGAATCAAATAAATAAAAAGAAGAACCTGACTATATTGTTTGATAAGATCAAGCTCCATTTATTTGCTAACATCATGAACCTCAGTCTGATACATATATATATATATATATATTGTATCAGGTCTACATCAGGTGGATGTGTGGCTTTACTCTTCAAGATATGATACGAAATGAGCATATATGTGAAAAAGGTTGGAGTAGCTCCAGTGGAAGATAATATTAGAGAGAATCGCCTTAGATGGTTTGGTCACATAAAATGGCGGCCTTCCGATGACCCGTTTAAGAAGTAGATGTATTAGATTTGACTTTTGTTAAGAAAGGTGAGGTAGACCTAAAAAGACTTGGTTATAAAATATTAGAAATGACCTCCCTTTTTTAGATTTAGATGAGATTTTGACTCTTAACAATACACAATGGAGAATAATGATTCATGTTGCTGGCCCCACATAGTGGGATAAAGGCTTGTTGTTGTTGTTGCTGGAACTGTGGGAATGGTTACTTAAGTTTACATGTTTCCTTGTTGTGTTAGAACCATGCAAGCGGGTACTTAAATTTATAGGTTTCCCTGCCGCACCAGAACAACGTGAACGAGTACGTATATTTGTAAATTTTCCTGCCACATTGAAGCAATGTGAATGTGTAGTTAATTTCAGGATTTATGAAATTATACCTTGTGCAAAGTGGGCATCGCAATTGAGGCGACAATTTGAAATGAAAAGGAACAAAATACAAAATTTTCTCTTTTCTTTCTCCTCTCTTTTTTTTTTTGTTAATTTTTCTCTTTTTTTTCTTTTTTCTCTTTTTTTTCTCTTTCTTTTTTCTTTTAATAATAATAATAATAAGAGAGAGAGAAAGTACTCTCTCTATTTTGGAGAGATGGGAGAGGAGAGAAAAGCACTAGAGATAGAGAGAGTAAAAAAGTGGTGAGTACAATTATGCAAATGCAGAGCTTTGTACTTTAGCTTACACACACTACTCAATTTTCTAATGAAAGTTTAATTTTTCTATGGTGTAAGGCCTATTTAATGCAATTGTATGTGTTATGACAAATAATATACTGATGAAGAGATGTCAATCCTATAAGAAATAAATTAGAAATATTCTAGATTTACTTAAGTACTACTTACTAAACTGCTAATATCTAGTTTAATGATTTAAAAGTGGTTTGCAGGTTAAAAGTAAAAAAAAGTTTTAAATTATAGAAAGAAAATTAACTAATTTTTTGAATTTTTAATCAATGATTTTTTAAAAGAATGTGATTGCTTTAGAGAGATTTTTTTCCTATTTTGATATAGATCCAAGCAATAATGCTCATCGTCTTTATCGAGCTCGTTGGAGCATTTGCTAGGATCCTCCCTAACTATATTTTTTTGTCAATTCTTAAAACCCCATAATCATAACCACCATATGTCTAATGTTATGACTAGACTACGTTTTAAAATCTCTAAACGTTCTTCTATTCCTCTGTCGAAGCTCCACATCACACTATATTTTTAATTTATGTACAACCTATACATAAACCAATTGAAGCACAGAGAAGTTAAAAATAACTTGGATACTTTATAGATTAAAGCTACTCTAAGCAATACATTCCTTTAAAATAATCATAAATTTAGAAAAATTATTTAGCTATACATGGATGCTTTGTTTCACATAAAAAATATAGCAAATATTTTATTTCTTTGAATGAATAATAAGTTATAAACTAACAAACTCAAGCTATCAAGGGAAATAATATAAGATAAGGTTTAGAAATAACCTATAATTAGGATTATAACCCCATTGTACTTCTTCAGTTTGCTCGATACTAATATAATACTCCAGATGCAAGAACACAAGCCATTCCCTCTCACGAGAACCCTCACATTCACACAAAATAATTCCACAATGTGCTTACCTCTTAACAAGAAGACTAAGGCTACTATTTATAATTTTCAAAATTAATTGAGCTAGCGTTGCAACATCGCTAAACCGACACATTGATTCACCATTTTACTGATTCAACTGATTCCCGCCACAACATTGGACGATTTGGTGTTGCGGTAGCTCCTGGATAGCAACTTGGCGCTAAGCTCTTGATGTAGACAAAGGGGGGTCAACTCATGTAAAAATTAATTAGATTTTTGGCTTCCCTTGAGTCTACTAGCTCAATCAAAATTGAGCTGAAATTTTAGCTCATTTATGAGCTGGTCTTTAGTTCACTTATTGAACTAAGGGTTAGCTCATTATTAGCTATGATTTTAGCTCATAGTTATCTTATATTAAATGTTCTTTTTATGCTTTTTATGTTAGTAATCATGTTAGTCTCTTGGAATTCCAAACGACCTTTGGAATTCCAAGATTTTCTTTTCCTATGTTATTTATAAATGTTTTATTAGTAAAATTTTTAAATTCGTGGACTATTTAAAACTTAAGAATCTTAGTTTCAAAATTTTCAAAATTCATAACTTAATAAAAAAAGTACAATAATAAGGCAAATAATAAACCAAAATTGGGAGAAGTTTGATTTCATTAATTTTTTTCCCAAATTATGAAAAAAAAAACATAAATATAAAAATGCATGAAAACTTTGTAATAAAATAAAATATTAAATACCTAAATAAAAGCAAAATACAATAAGAAGTAAAATAAGTAGAAAAAAATACCAAAAAAAAAAAAAAACTAATAACCAAATTTAAACTAAATGATTAAAAAATTACAACAACAACAACAACAACAACATCAAGCCTTTATCCCACTACGTGAGTTTTACTAATACGCCGATAAAAATATAAATCTTTATTTTCATCTAGGGTGATTAAAAAATTACAACAAAAATAAAAATAATAGTAGGGCTCTCCTTACTCATCTTCGTCTGCTATTTTTGTGCTGCTATTGAGGATCCTGTTCCTGGATATATTGCAAAAGGGGTGGTCAAGGGAAAAAAGTTTGCTATGGTAATGCCTTTTTTTGCTCTTAAATATGCTTATCAAAGCTTGTGTTGTAGTTAGCTTGATATTATAATTATTAATGGTGCTAGAGCATCATATAGTCATAATGGGCGCATATCTCTTGTTCTAACTTAGTTAACTGTTGCTCGAATTGATTAACAGAAATCTTGATCCGATCAACTCTGTCTTGGAGGTCTGGCACCTGATCTCATTGCATTATATGATCTCTACTTCGCTACTGCATGGCTTGTTTTGGTCGGCGAGATCTCTCACCGTGCTTTGACATAGTGTTTTTAAAAGACATGATTTTAGATCTAGTTAGGGCACATGCAAACATAAATTGCTCCATCCGTGGATTTCCTACTACTTCGACTAACTCACATAATTCAAAAATTAAACTGGGATGCACTGGACCCAAAGAAGTAGACCCCTTAAGCATATATTGGATTAATTGAAAAATAATTTTACTAAAATCCAAAATCATATTCTTTTGAATACAATAATTTAAAACCGTTCGATCCGTAGTTAGCTCATTAATATTTATGCTCGGCATAAGTTTTGCATAGATAAAATAATGCCAAATTTTGGATTCCTGGGTGAGGGCGGAAAGCCGGAAACAGAAAAGTTTATTATTTTAGCTTCTCTCTCCTCTTCTACTAGGCATTCAAATCTCTCTAGGTTAGAAACTTAATTATTTCTTTGTATTTTATGGAAGTGGCACAAAAAATTAAATAATCATTACCATTAAATTGAAAATGAGTTTGAAAGACTTAGTTTATAGACACACGAGTGAAAGGGACCCTTTAACTACACTTAAAAGCACACTCATTCTAGGCTTCTTCACGTTAGCAAAGAATTTCTATGCAATAATTGAATTAGTTGGATTGGGTTTGATGATAAGGAAATCCCTATTATGATCTATAATTTGACCCTGGATAATCCCCTTAGGGTTATCAAATGCTCGCTCTGGGATGATAAACTTCCATACCAAATTATTGTATCGCTCTTCAGTGATAGCACTAATAAACCTATGGGCTTCATAGGAGGTTGTGCCCCCCTTTTCCCTACCAGTGTGAGCTTTGGGGTCATTTCTAACAAGAGGAACCTAAAACCCAAATGCACTAAAGCTTTAGAACTCAAAGGACATAGGTATGCCAGTAAGGAATGAAATTCAATCCCTATCCATAATTATAATTTTGCCAGCACGTCGTCGTTGGCTTGAGTAGCATTTGCGATGCTAAGTCAAACTGGTCAACACGAGTACTAGCGTTGCGGCGTTGGGGACAGGTAACGCTATGGCGCTACCCTTCGGTATTAAAATTGTGGGCTTTTTGACTGTGAGACCTTTGAAATGCTCTACATGTGGCACCACTACGACACTTGAAGCGACCACTGCCACGACGCTTGAACCGACCACCGCCATGGAGCTCCATCCACCATATTTATGATTTAGGCAAGTGATGTAATACTACATGGGCGGTTTGGCACTATGGTGTTGTATTCCTCCAATGTTGTGACATGATTGACTTAATTAAATTTTCAATAATTGATATGGTGTTGTGATGCTTTAGGGGGTATCGCCGTGGTGCTGAGTTAATTTTTTTCAAATTAATTCATATACTTAAAATTAAGACCACACATACACCTAAAAATGCAATTAAACCCACATCTGCCACATACTTGTCTAAACTCAACGAACATACCAATAACACAACTCCTAATAGTAAACACATGGATCAATTAAGTTGCCTTCCAAACAATATTAAGTTTATAGTCTCAGTCAGATTATGTTAAAATCTTATTCAAGATGAGCTAGCTTTACAGTGCTTCTAAGGTGATCAATAACTCCTAGATAGGGTTTCAATCTCTAATCGTTGACATTAAAATCTAGATAGTTTTATGATTCTTAATATCAACAGTTGCATAAGGATACACTTTTGCTATAGTAAATGACCCGGAATGCCTAGAATTCAATTTTGTTGGAAATAATTTCAATTTTGAATTATATAGAAGAACTTGTTGTCTAGGCTTAAATTCCTTCCTAATGATCTTATAATCATGCCAATTCTTAATTTGCTTCGTATATAACTCCATATTTTTATAAGTTTCATGTCTAAATTTTTGTTACTCAAATCAATTATATTAATATTTTCTCCTTAGCATCTTTAAGATTGCAATTTAATTATTTTATTGCCCAAACTACTTTATGCTCTAATTGTGATATCTCCAAGTTTAGCATTTGATTTAACCTATTCTGACCAAAATTTAAAAAGGTAAATGTTTGAATTTTTGTGTTTTGAATTATTTTATGTCTGGAAATGATATGTATATTTGGAGTGGGTTCCAAAGGGTTTGAACGTATTTTGGAAAAATCTAGAATTTTTCCTTTGGAGCGCCACAATGTCAGGTGCTCCAGCACCTAGGCGTCATGTTGATTGCACTTAGGTGCTCAACAGTGGCACCCCGACATTATGTTGTCTAGTTTTTGAAAAGTGATGCAATGTCGGATAGTGGCGATGTTGTGCTGTGTCATTATATGCACTTAAATATATTTTAAATATACTATCCATTTAGTTTGAGCACCGTAGATGCCAAGTAAGAGAGAGGAGTGAGATTTTGGAGAGAAAGGAAGGGATTTGAGTTCCTTTAGGCACATTCATGACTAGTATGTAGCTTCTATTTATAGTCATGTTTTGTAATTGTGTATATGCCATTTGATTATGAATGAAAAATAAATCTTCTAGATGAGTTTCTCGCTTTGGATGTTTTTAGTAGCTCTAAAAATTTTAATATTCAATGTTGGAAATTCACCACCTTATGTTTGAAGCGGATGGTGGGGATAATGATGATGATCCCGATCAAAATGTTATAATTATGTCATCCTGGGTTATCATGATCCTTAATCTACTTAGTCAAAAGAGATAGTTAACTCAACTTTGTCAAATGATCCTTGTTGGAAACCATGAGCTTCTTCATACAATGGCATCTTATAGACTTGTGGTAAATTTTTGTCTAAGGGATAAATTAAAGTTGGTCTTAGCTAACAAAGAGCTTTGTGCCTTGGCAATTATTATCCTATAATTCATTACTTAAGATTATTAGTCATTGGAGAACATATGGACTTTAGCCATGATCGTAATATAGTTGAGCTTTTCAGCCAAGCCATTGGGTCAGATTCTAAACAAAATTAGGATTTTAATTTAAATATTACTTATTATTTTTGAAAGTTGCAAAAAGTGGGTATAAAAAATTTAGCCTTTTTAACTTTTGCAATTTTTTTAGTATTACACGTGTCTTGCAATATTGAATCTCCAAGTTATGTGGTTGTTTCCATAGAACTCTAGAAGTGCATGACTTCGGACTTGCACTCAATGAATGTTGGCTTCCTAATAACAGATTTTGTCTTGCTCAGCGAAAGGAGAACCAAGTTAATGTGGTAATTAGCAATCTTTAGGTAACCTTAGCAAATCTCAATCTGCCATTTGTTGGAGGAAAATCAAGTTTCCACTATAATCACGATGAACACAATGTGACTAAGAGAACAAACTTCAGCATGGTATTGCCAAATCTTGACATTCTTTTGAATAGTAGGCTAATTTATAAAGGCATGTCATTTTGGACATGTAATTATGTTATGTTGGCTATTTAATCACTTTTTCCATGATTTTGAGCTGTTAATAGCTGAAATTGGTTAGAATGTTTAATATAATATTTAAATTTTTTGTTGTTGAGATCATGTAAACAACTAATGCTTTAAAGAATAGATGGATTGTGTTCACAGCTACTAACGGTAATTGATTATAATAAGCTACGTTTAACATGTTCGCCGTTTATCAACTTGAGATAGCATGATTGTGATTTTAATTTGACTTTTTAATTCGTACTTTTCTCCCTTTTTTAGTACATCCACTTTTCTAGATTATTGTTTAATATTAAAATGACTTGTTTTACCCCCATGTTGTTGGCAGTATCTAGATTTGTTTCTTACTCGAATAGATGGTTTAAGGCGGAGGATTTCTTCAACGGTTGCAAAAGAGGATGGCTTGGATTACTCCTTGATAAGAGAAACCTTTCAGGTTTACTTGTGTATTTTCTGATTAAGTTTTCGCTAATCTTCATTTCTAAGTGTAGTGTTGACAGTATTGGTGATGTGGTACTCTTGTTGATACTTTTACCAGCTTAGCCCCAATTAACCATGCAACTTAATAATTATTATTTCAAATAAAGGGCAATATCTTTCTGTTTGCATAGTGACTTTTTAAGACAAGTTAACTGGGCTTTTTTATTTTTTAATTTAGAGCTAATCCTCATTTTCATGTCTGCCATGATTTTGAGCATTGGCTCACTGATTTTTGGTAGAGTAGATATGGTTTGTTCGGGTAAAATTTCATTTCAATAGCTTTTTAACATTTAAACTTGCATGGTTAATCTGGGAATGATAATAGAACAGTATTTCAAATGCTTATATTTTATTTTTCCATTGACAAAGCCTTGGAGATATTTGATTTACGTGCTTGACTTCTTACACGTGAGGCAAAAATTTGGAGGCATTTAATATGCTTCATTGACTTCCTACTTGCAAGATTTTCCTTCCATAGTTGGTTAAAGAAGAATGCATTAGTATACACTACAAAGGCTGCCAAGACCTAGGTTTTCTATTTTTGATTAGAAATTATAATGCATTATCTTTGTGGTTAATCGTTATGACACCAAGGAAAACAAGAAAGAGTTAACATAAACCCACAAAACTACAGAAAAGAACACCCTCAAATTTCTAATCTTTCTAAAGCTAAATAAATAAATAGAGATTAAAAGAATAGAAGAAAGAACAGAACGTAAACAGAAAATACAGAATTATATCTACTAAAAGATCTAATGCTGATGTAGACTTTGGAATTGCCTAGTGAATTCCATCGATGGCCGGTAGAATACTTCTTGGCACTTGGATCTTAATTTTCCTACTGGTGACTCCCTATTTGTGTCCCACGTGAAGCTTTCAAGCGCCTGGACAGCATCTGAGAGGATCTAAAATTTTATTGATTCCAAAGGAAAACAACAAAGAAATCCAGTAGATAAGTGTTTATAATCAGGAAAATTAGTAGTAATTAAAAGCAATGGCAATAGATAACCTAATAGGGCCTCTTGCAACTCGATTTGGACCTTCTCGAGTATTTTTTAGACATCTGGTAGTTGAATGGCGCTTCCTGTAGGGCGGCAAGACAAAACAAAAACATATAGTTTTCCTGTTCTGGACCTAATACTTCCCCAGTGTATATAATTCTGCATCTAAAAGGTCACATTTGGCTGGCGGCCTTTCTTGCTGTCGGTGCTAAACCAGAATAAGGCAGCCAAGATCTGGATAGCATCAACGTCCTAGATTGCAATGGCTTGCCATAATCCACTGTTTTGTACACCAAGACAGTCGCCTGAAATATGTGAAGAAGATTCGGGTATGACTTTGGTGGAATCCTGGAATCTATAACCGTCCATTTCCTTCTTCTTTTAAGATTTAGGGGAAATCCACCTCAAGGATGCCAATTCTTCTTCTCTCTCAAATTTCCTGAAAATGGATCTAAAACAACCCGTCCCCCTCCCCCCTCCCCTTTCCTTTTTTGAAGAAAAAGGGGTTATTTATAAGCAAACGTAAGGCTAAAGAGGCCACAAATTACCAAACTACCCGTATTAAAACAAAAAGAAAAGAAATAAAGACAGCTAAATAAAAAAATCAAGAAACCTAACTAACTAAGCTATTTAAGGACTAACTAAATAAATCATGTTCGATATAAGCAAAGAGCTGTATGAGTGGAAGCTAGCGAGTTAGGAGAAACATAGAAAGAGCGGAGGGAGAAGTTTTTGCATATGATTTCGGTGAGAAATGAGTGAGTGAATGTGGAAGGTGCATGAGCTTGGTGGAGGCTGATGGGAGTGGCACTAGAGAGATGTCACACCCCATTTTTACCCTACCTAAAGCCAAAATGGAGTGTAATAGAGAAGGAGAATTTGAACAGACATATCTCTTATTAACACCCATCTTGAAATGCTTTTATCAGGACCATGTTAGCATGAAATAACCTAATCCAAACTATCCCAACACCTCAAGTTTTTCAAAACCTTAAGATTTTATTTCATATTTCATAATTGGAAACACATCTAAAATGCATCGAATAAAATAAAAAGCTTTCTAAGCTTCAATTAACATTTACATACTCAAAAGTGTATGTACAGTTTCTACTTTGACCTCCATGTACACCCCAAAATGTCAGTACACAAAAACTTTAATCAACCTTCCTGCCTAGTATCCCACTGACTCCTTCCCCTTTTTTGCAATATAATCGGTATTAATAAGCTAGGGATTAATGAAATACTCAAGTATAGTATAAGAAACATGTTTGCATTTAATTGAAACCAATCTGGTGTGTATAATATTGGGGTGTATAATAAACATGCACAAAACATCAATGTCTATTTAACTTTTCACATTTCCTGTTCTGATTACTGTTCAATACTTTGGCAAGTTATATGATGACTATAGGATTTTGCACACTTATAACTCTCTAATCCAAGGTTGGGTCCGTATTCCTAACTTTTAGAATTAGAGGGCAACTCTATCATTCAAGGGTCCAAATTCCCAACTTTTAGAATTGAGAGAACATATGGTACCTTCTTTATGGCTTCCTTAAGGTTTACCTCGTCAAATCTTTCATCTTTACTTGTACGGGCTTATCCCCCATTATCTTATTTAGCCTTTTCATTAACCTTTTCATATGCTTCACAAATTCATAACATTTTCATAACAATCATAAAAAAAATGTTATTGAAATAGATACTTGATGAAAATGAACTGTACGAAATATGTGGCTGTTATTTGCTTAGAATGTGAAAGGTTTTTGGGGCTGTTTGTATTCCCCTCTCATGCCTATATATATAGATGTTTTGGAATGTTTTAAGGTAAGTTTATGATGTGATATTTGGAAAGAAATCTGAGGGTTTTTGGAAAAGCTTGCGAGCTTTGTTCACCTTCTTCTTCTATCTCTTGGGGAGACTTGCGAGTTCTTTCCACCTTCTTCTCGGCATCTAACCTCTTTCGTCTCTCCGCAAGTTTAAACCCCATGTGTATCCTTCTTCATTTGGAAAGCAAGTTTATGGTGTCTTGTTTGAGTCAAGTTTGTAAGAGTCTTTGTTTGTAAGTCATTTTATTATATAAAGTTGTGGTTTATAGAATTTGTCTTTTTGAGTATTTTTATGTCTTTATTTTGTTTCTAGAAAGAGTTTCTTCTGTGATCAAAAATTTGGGGCCCTCTCCCAAATTTTTGATTGCATCATTTGGTATCAGAGCAAGTAGGAAGTCCTAGGTTTTGGTTTGTCAAGTCAAGTCTTATCATGTAAGTTTTGTTTTGAGTCATGTTGTCATTTGAGTCTTGGTGTCAAGTGAGCAATCTCAAGCCTTGGTGTCTCTTGATGCAACGCCTTCAGAATAAAGCTAACTCATCGGGAGGTGAGTTTTCAAGAAGGGGAGTTTGATGTATGCAAAGGGGGGGTCAAATCAAACCCAAAAAAAATTAGTTTTGACTTCCCTTGAGCTTGCTAGCTCATTAATTTTTGAGCTAAGATTTAGCTCATTATGAGCTGGTTTTTAGTTCATTTATTGAACTAAGAGTTAGCTCATTATGAGCTATGTTTTTAGTTCACTTATTAATTTATTAGTAGCTCATTAATTTTTGTCTCTTCTCCTTCCCCTTGTCTATTCGTTTCCCGTGGATGGCTCTTGTTTTTCCGTGCTTAGCTCCTTGGCTTCCTCGGTTGGTTGCTGGGTGGCCTTTCCCGTGCTTTGGTGCCTCGATTCCATGCGGGCCTCTTGGGTTTTCGCGGCTGCCTCTTCGGGTCCCTGTGTGTGCATCTATAGGACACGCCATGATCATCCTCCCCTTGCATGTTTTCCTTTGTTGCCTTAGAGCAATTAGTGTATCATAGTTTTCAACGACGATCAATGTTCTTTGGAGCTATAGTGCACAACATGGTAAGCACCATTTTAAAAATGATGGCCAAAGTAAGGTAAAAAAGGAAGAATATACATATAATTTAAGACTTAACATAAATGATATTAAAATTTAGCAATGAAGCTTATATAATACCATCCAAATGAAATAATGTTAGAAGTCAATGATTTAAGCAAGCAAATGACACACAAATACATAATTAATTGGTAAGTTCTAAAAATAAAACAATATGTAGTTCATTCAAAATAGAGAAGTACTAAAGTCATATTTGGCATCACTATTTATTTTATTTTTTCCTTAAATTTTGGACAAAACTTGATTGGTTAATAGTTTATAAGAAACTTTATTTTAAAAGAGATTAACTTATCTTAAAAAAATTCAAGATAACTTTTATTTGTTTTCATTGTTTTCAAAATATGAAATTCCACACATCGGCCAAACCTATACTTAACACTAGCCTACACTGAGCCCACTACCAACCAACATTGCGCCAACCACTAGCGACCCGTCGCCATGATTTCATTGCCCTCTTCCAAATTGTAAAATAAATCAATTGATATATCTTTAACAAAAATAAAAGTAACTTATATGTAAGATACCAAACATATATTTATTTTATATTAAAAGGAAATTTAAAAAAAAATGAAAACATAAAGTGAACTGCTGAATTGTGTGCCATTTGAATATAGTTATTTGTAAGTTGAATTTTGGGTTTTCTTATTATTAGAAATGTTATAATAGAAATTTGAGATATTTCTTTTAGGAGGGAAATGAAAAAAGAATTTGGAAACGAATAAGGTAATGGTAAAATTGTACAGTTGTAAGTAATGAATAAGTATTGGTCAAAACATGGAACTCTAGTTTATTTTCTCTTTTATTTTGATTGCGTCATGATTTACAAATGATAGACCTACATAGGGTCAATAAATAACAAATAATTTTGATTAGTCTTATTAAATAAAAAAGAGATAATTATATAAAATATCAAATTAAAGTTTCAAAATGGCACATACTGAATTGTGCCTCAAGCTTAATGTTATGGTTCACTTGAAGCACAGATGGTGCGGGCAATTTCATTCATCTGTACCTCGTAACACTGAAGGTGTTGAGGGTGTTCCCAACTGTATTGTAGGTCATTGTGCTTGTCATAGTGTGTCATTGCATTTGCCATAATGCGCTATTGATAATTACACAATTATTGTATTCTTGTACTACAAAGAGCTTTTGCACTATGTATGGAATTTGATGCACTTTCTTTTATGGTTTTCTTTCTGTTTTTTTCATCTGTTTATTGGTGTTTCTTCACAAGTTTGGTGCTTATTTAATAATTCAAGTGTTGAATCACAGCGTGCTGTTGATTACTTCTCTCTGCAAGTAATAAGCATCAATGATCTACTGCACTTGTATGCATATTGGGCGCGTTTGGAGGGTACTCTTGGAAATGATTTTGTTGCCGCTCGAGGTGTCTGGGAAAGCTTGATCAAGAAAAGGTCAACTTATTTGTTATCTTTGTTGCTTAACTTTGTTTCTAAGAATTATCATGTTAGTTCACAATGGTATAGAGATTAGTATGATACTTGCATGGTTAATCATTAAGCATCTAAATTATTCGTATTTTGTATTGTAATTGGTCATTGTTCTTATGGAATAATCGGGTTGTTCATGATATACATGTTTCTTGGACAAGTACTATGAATTCAACTTTCACTTGTTTTTTTCATTGATTTTGTGCCACTCTATTCAGTGGCTCGTTGCTAGAAGTGTGGCAAGGTTACCTAGCAATGGAAGTTGGAATGGGCCATATTAATGAGGCAAGGTCCATTTATAAGAGATGTTATAGTAAGAGGTTTCAAGGAACAGGTTCTGAGGTATTGAACTTACGCTTTTTGTTTCTCTTTTACTATCTTTTAGCTTCATGAGGACCATTAAAATTATAACCTCACTGGATTATTCAGTATGTGCTCATAGTTGACGAACTAAATTGTTATAGAAAAGAAAAGAAAAAAGAAATCATGGTAAGAATTACTTGTAGATTTGTTTTGGATTATAAAAAAGTAGCACTGTTTTGACTGTTGTGTTATCCTTAGACTTTGTCAGTCATTTTGTTTTTCTTAGTGAACTGTTCATGTAGAATGCTTGCTGCTAAAGGAGTAGGCCCTGGTAATAAAGATTTATTGTTCCCTACAGCATATTGATAATTTCTTCATTTACTGCATCATCGTGCAGGACAGTGTTTTATATATTTCATTTGCTTGTGAAGGTAGATATTGACAAAAAATATCTACTTTGGCAAGGTACTTAATGATGGGAAAGAGGAGGAACTCAGCGAATAACATGTTGTTGGGTCTCAAAATCTTTCCATCCTGCCAATCTTAAAACTATCTGAACCCAAAGTTAATGTTCTATTGAGTTTGATGACCCTTGAGGTCGACTTTTGTGTTATCATATGACAATATCATGTTCCTTAGGCTAATGCAATAATCCAAGAATGAGGCGTGTCTCAAGTAGCATTTGGTGTTGTGGCTGCAACGGGAACCCTTCAGGATGAAATGTCATATTTCCTCCTCTTGGTTGCATGTCCAGTGCTTATTTTAACCAGCATTTCCTATTAAATGTAAGCAAACAGCCTGTTCTCCCAATCTTTTACCGCTTTTGATGTCTACCACATGAACCATCCTTGCTCCAAAACATCAACACTATGTGTTGGTTTTGAGGTTGATCCTTGAATGAACTTCTATTCTTAAAAGAAGACTTGATAGCCTGCCAATTAAAAATCAACTCAATTATGATTTTACAAGCCAAAAGTTTCAAGAATATTAGTCATTAGACATTTTGTGACCTGCACTTTGTATTTACTGATTGGGTTGCATTGGCTTGTAGGGGTGTCAATTCGGGTCATCGGGTTGGATTCAGGTCGAACCCGTCTTGACCCGGGTGTAAACGGGTCAATCCGAACCCGACACGTTTAGCTAAGCGGGTCAAGAAATTAAACCCGGACCCGACCCGCACGGGTTCTCGGCTTGACCCGACTGGACCCGCGACCCGTTTGATTCAAAAACGGGCTAGACGGTGAGTGCGAGTCCGTGACGGGACGTGCGGTCGTCAGTCGGTGCAGACTCGACGTCCCCGTCTCAACTGATTCGCGTGAGTCCGTGACGGGACATTGCACGACGGACGGACGACTTGCCAGCGCGGGCGACGAGCTGAGGCGGTGCGGACCGCAGACTAGGCGTCATAGCCTCATAGGCGAGTAGGCCGCTGCGATTAGGTGAGCAATGGACGTGTTGACGTGGACAGCTGGCCAGGCGCCGTCTAGTCCAATTCCTCGAGTTGAGACCTGAACCCTATTTCCCTCCCAGTCGGCCAGTCCCACGCGGGAAAATTTTAAAACGAGCAGGTTATCGGGTTGACCCGGACCGACCCGTTTTTTAAACAGGTCGAAAGTTGAGACCCGAACCCGACTCGTTTGTTAAACAGGTCAACCTTAATCCGAATTTTTTGGGTCGTGTTCGGATCGGGTTATCGAGTCGTGTCATTAATTAACATCTCTATGGGCTGGTTAAAAAAGAATTCCATTTAATGGTATAATAAAAGATTTTTTGCCAAAGCTTGTTGACTTCTATATATATTCCATAATCAATTCGAGCAAATGCAATAAGAATAGCATCTGACAAACAGGATGTCATATGAAATAGGTTCGAAATGCCCCGTCTTTGATTGAAACAACTTAAAGGTCGCCTACTTGCTAGAAGGACGCGATGTGGTTGGAGCATTGAAATTATCAAAGAAGCGTCCTTCAAGCTTGACTCAATCGAACAACGGCGAACACAATAGTCCATGAATGTGAGGGTGCGTGAAATCATCTGTTTGTTGCAATTTGCAAGACAAACTGTGCTGACATGTCTTGAATGTTGAAATTATAACATAAGGGCCCTCCATGTTTGATTCTAGCTAGTGCAATAAAAAACAATGGTCTACAGATGCGATGTTATGTGAAGTTACTTGAATATTTTCCATTCACAAATCGAGCTCCGATGACATGTTTAGAACATAATATTATCTTGAAACATATCATGTTTCCTGGGTTGTCGTACAAGTCGAAACATACAATTTAGGTGCGTGCAAGGTGATAATATATAAATAAAAAATGCACAGGGAATAAGAAACTACATGAAGGTCGATTCTCACTTTCTTTTTTATGTTATGTTAACTAATTTATATATATATATATATACACCACCTATGCAGGGAAGACATTAGGAAGCTACCAAAATTAAGCTTGAACGAACTCACAGGCTATACAATGTTGATAAATCATTAAACAAGAAAAATACAAGTGAAATAAAAGGAAAAATACCATAAAATGAAAATGAGTATTGGAATGAAAATGGACTTATAGGGGACTTGTGATGAACAAATCAACTTATGGTAGGGAAGAACAATTCCCCATGAGATTAGCTTTGTTTAATCTCCTTTTGAAAATTGAAATATCTACATTTGAATTGTGGCTTAAGAATGTCGCATGGCAGAAAAAAAAAGAATACAAATAAAACTTGATTCGCTAAAAGCAAGTTAGTAGATTTTACATTATTGAAAAAAAAATTCAAAAACATTCATTTTCTCCAATGATGACTATGTTGAAAGAAAATCTCAATGGAGACTTTTCTCATCCAGGACTTGGGACCTGGCAACGACAGTGTTAGAAAATCTCAATGGAGAGGTTCATTTTCAAAATTAAAATTTTATGTTATAAATATAAATACGTTAAGTGATTTTAATATCACCCCAATGTTGTCCGTGTTGAAAGAAATCTCAATCGGGGGGGGGGTATTTTCAAAATCAATTTATTTTGTTGCAGATATAAATAGAGTAATTGCAATGTCACCCCAGAGATGGCTATGTTGAAAGAAAATCTTAATTGGAGGGGCCAATTTCAAAATCAAGTTTTCATGTTGCAGATATTTCGAGTGACTTTAATGTCACTTTGATGATGATCATATTGAAAGTTAATCTCAACCAAAATTTATATATATATATATATCTAAAAAATGCTACTAAATCTCAATGTAGATTATTTTAGGACCACACCCAAACAAAATTATGAAAATTTAATAAAATTATTAAAAAAATCTAAAACTACTTCAAGTGAAATTCACTAAACTCAGATGAGATCTGATTATCTACAAGTATGTTGGCAGAGTTGACAAGGTCGTAGGTAACAAAATGAAAACTTTCATATATATTTCATAATGGCTATGTTGTAAGTGAATCTCAACTGGAGGAGACTATCTATAAAATACTCCCAAATCTTAAAGTAAATTATTTGGGTGTTTAAATTTCTACAAAATATTAAAAAAATCAATAAAGAAGATAATATTCAAATGAAGTCTACAATCATAATAACTTAAAAACAAAATTAATCCCCTCTGCAAATGTTTATCGAGGATGACAGATTCAAGGGTAACTTCAGCTCACAAAGAGTCAATGTCTTGTGAAGCGTGTCAATACGATTCATTCTGTAAAAATATCTTCCTAGTAAGAACACGATAAGTGTCCTCTAATCGGTAGTTTTGTGCCAAATATCACCACAAATAAACTGTTATAGTTGGGGCCCTCTAATCGGATATTTTTGACGTGAAATGACACTATTAAATTCATATCATAGTTAGGGTTTGCAAATTCCCCAATGGTTTAAAAATTCCTTTAGTAGTCAATCATAGGGTGTGCTTTATAGGGCATAAAACTCTAATTTAGCTAAGGTTGACTTGTATTTATCCCCATTAGCAAACATCTACCTCAAGTCTACAAGATATCTTAGGGTGAAGCAACCCATATTTGTCGAAAATAATCCTTCGCTCATGTTGGGTTGACCACTATCTCATTTTATATAAACTATGAACCATGACAAATTTTCGGAGCCCTCAAATCATATAACATCCCTCCCTTCCTCACACCTCTTGGTACTCTCCCTTGCTCCCAACACCAGCCACATCACAGCTCTCTAATTCATTAGAGAACTTCCTTACAATAATACTTCATTGTGACTATTGTTCTTGTTTGAGTGGAAGGTGAAGAGATGGAGTACATGAGGAAATACAAATTGAAGGGGGCAGGTTACAGGGGAATAGAAGATGAAGAAAATTCAGTTAAAGATAGAGTATGCTTTGCTTTCTTGATAGTGTAATACTCTTCCATATTTGACAAATTTATCTACTTCATCATGTTCTTGTGATGATATGATAGATATTAGATACAGAACACATCAAATTTTGTTTGCTCAGTCCAATATGTCTAGTTTAGACATTTTCTATGGATTGAATAATTTAGTGGACTTTTTTATTTTTTCGCATGCTTTGATTACCATTCGGTGATTATCATACATTATGCAACAAATTCATTATATCCAGTTCTTCCTTTTCAGATAAACATTTTTAAACTTATCTTGTGGCTTAAGGTTTTAATAGTAGTGGATAGTTCTTTTTATAACTCAGAATCATTCAGGACATTTGCCACTCTTGGTTGCGATTTGAAAGGGAATATGGCACTTTGGATGATCTTGATCTTGCCGTCAAAAAGGTATGCCCTCTTCTGTTGTAGATTGGCCTCAGTTTCCATCAGTAACAGTGATCACATCAAAATTTTTCCAGTATATATTAGAGGTTTGTTAATATTTTTCGTATTTGACTGGCACATGTTTCTTCGTTTACCAGTTTGTAGGAATTGATCTATGAATAGGTTGGATGAATTTGTTGATGATTTCTAATCTATTGTTCAACCAAAAGGTTGCATGTGAAAGATAACTTGGCATAAAATACTATTTTTCTTTCATGTAACAGTGAACCCTTTTATTTTCTTCTTTAATTTGTGTCTTTGTGGTGTTGGAATATATTTTATGTTTTGCTCTAACAATTTTAGATAAATTTTTTTTATATCATACCTTTGGTGTCAAGTTGGGTTGCCAAGTAGTCAAGTAAAAGTGTAAAACCAATGGGATTATTTCATAGGATAGGGATCATTAGGGACGGAGCAAATGTACTTTACTTCTTCGTACTCTTTAATCTGTGTTGCGCTTATAGCACTCTGGCTCTCAGCGTTTTCTCTTGCCCACTACTTTGTGGCTGCTATGGCTATAAAAGGCTAAATGTACTTTGAACATTGTAAGGATTCTAAATCAAGAAAGTTGGGGTTCCTGGTCGCTTAATATCTGAGAAGCTTCTAAGAACCACGTCTACCACGTTAGCCTTGTATGGTGATTAGACTAGGAGTCAGTAGGGAGGAATGGATTCATCTAAGTTTCAGAGGTGCTAGTAGGATGGAGTGGCCCCCATCAACAGTTGAGTGGCTAACAGGAGAATGTGGTCACATTTAAGGTCAGCTCTGAATCCCCCATTGGCTTAATGGTTCAAGCAAAGTTTTTGTGCCATCAATGATCTCATTAAAAATGTACATAGACACATTCACATAGTTAAAGTTGTTGATGCCCTACCTCCTCCTTGTGTTACTGCACCTAATTCTATACATTTGAAACCTAACTTTGAGGTATTTAGAGGATGGAGTTTTTTTTTTTTAGGGAAATTGAAGCTCAAATGCAATATATTAGAAATAAATAGGAAAAGTAACTGTATACAAAATGCAGAACTAATTGAGCTCAAAAATTTCTGAAGGCAAAAACAACCGGACACCCACAAGGACTCAGAATGCCACAAAATGATCCCAAATTTTAGTAAAGAAGCTAATAAATGAAGCAGGCTCACCACGGTTGTCAGGCATTATAAGGCCGTCAAGGGGTGGGAGAGTATAAAGCCAGCGGTCTACACACCGACGACCATCTTGGGATGACTAAGAGTGGCAGCATGGTAACAACTGTTCATCGTCATCGGGAGCAAAAAAGCCACCCAAAAAAAAAGAAACAGAAGACCAGAAACATCCAAACAGAATTCATCCAGCAAGTTATCTTAAGAAATTCTTGATGATGTTATGGCATTTCCAATTCTGAGCTTTCAAGAGAATGACCCTCCAGATCTGAAAGTGAAGAGAAGTGAGGCTATGTATTTCATTCCCAAATTTCTGGCATTTCGTTCTCTCCAGATGTAGTATATGAGTGCTGATATGTGAAGGCAGTGGACATTGTTAATCTCAGATTTTCCTTAAATAAGTTTGGATGACATCAAAGCCTTAAATATGTTTGGATGATGCAGAAAGGAGGAGAACGATGGCAGAATCTTTCTTAAAAGGTTGAATGAAAAATCACATTCAAAAAATAAATGTTTAGTTCTTTCAGCATAGGAATCACAAAAAATGCAGGTAGTGTTTGCTAGAATATTTTTGGAAGAAAGAGAACCTGCAGTTTTAAGCCCACCAATAATAGCTAGCCAAGCATAGATAGAGAATCTAATGGAGTAATGTTTATGCCGCTGTTGAATAAAAAAAGAGAGAAAATAAAGTTGTTAAATTCTACAGCTCAATTTGAAATTTAGAAATTTTAACAGAGTTTAGTCCTTTGAATGTTGGGTTCAGCAATTAAATTTGCTATCATGTTGTGATGAAGATGAGGAGTAGAATGAAAAGGAACAAACATCTCTATGGCCGCATAAACTCAAATAAATCAGACTTGATATTAAGACAAGCTAGCAACCAAATTTGAAATCAAACTGTAGGCTAATGCTTCTAATCACCCCACTCCCTATAAGAATCTCCAGCTCATTCCCAATTAACCATTGAAAACTACAAAATTCACAAACACTAGCACCAAACATCAGCAGCAGATGACAACTACAATAAACCAACAAATGTGGAAACCGTAATTAAGCAAATAAAGTTGATTCTTCATGAAACAATGCATCCATACAATATAATACAGTTATCCCCAATCTGGCCCCACCTTGCCAAACGACGCAGCAATTCAATTCAATAACTGTGTCTTAACGACTTAATCAATAATAATAATAAATGAAATTGAAGAAGGGAGATAGATGTTCACTTGTCTTCTTGACAATCTTGTTTTGTCGCATCAAATTTCTCCAAATCCTACCTCCGAGCACGAACCTATATCCGATCATGAACCTGTACGAGATCATGAGCCTGCACTTGCCCGATCGAGCCTGCCGTGAGTCCAAGAGTTTGCCTCCCAAACATAAGATGGTCTCCCGCTTGCAAATCCACTTCCTGATTACAATCCGACCAGGTACATAGACCACAATAATTCACCCTTTTTTCGTTCCAGACATGAACAAGCCGCACGAAAACCCTTCTCGTGCGGCTTTCACTTATTCCAAATTGAATCTCACCCTCAGGAAAGAATGCCGCATATGCCTCCCTATCCCACACCTTCATCGTCTACTCAAGCCGTAACCCAAAAACTCCCGCACGAAGGCCATGTGCTCTTCTCCTTTTCACATGAATATAATATTTCATGAATTTCCTATCTATGTTATCCGCCCCTAACCCTCTAACCAGTTTTATATATTTATTATTCAATTCACGTGAACCTTCTATTCATTGCTTTCTAATTCAGCTCAAACTGCTTGGGATTATTGCTTAAAGGAAAAACAGTCCGAATTAATTGAAGAAGACAATTTGAATTGCCTATCTCTACTACAATTTTCGGCCCTGTCTGATCCTTGATTTTGGTTGGACGTATAAACAATATAAAATTTTTATTGAACATATTGTGTAAGGATAAATTCAAATGAAGACCTCGTGCCGTTGATTTAAAATCCGGCTGAGATGGTTTCAAAATGATTGCATCATGCCGGTGATTTTAAATCCGGCCGAAATGGTTTTAATCAAAGGCCTCGTGTCATCGACCTTAGGTCTTGCTGGGAAGAAACTATCGACATATGCCGTCCCGATCTCCCCATGAGGGGGGATGCCAGGAGGCTGCCAAAATCTCCCGGAAGATTGCAGAAGTTAGAAAACAATGATTAATTTGAACTTTTAAAAATTAATAAATCTAATTAAATTAAAACCTTAATTAAAAAAAAAACTTATTTTCAATTTTAATAAAATGTAACTATTCATTTAAATCAAATGTAATTTAAAAAATCTAATTTAATTTAAAATAAATCACATTTAATCTAAAAATCTGATTTAATCAATTTAACATAAAATTCAAGATAACCAATTTTTGAAGTTCACTTAATTTAATAATCAACTTTAATAAATTAGTCATGTTAAAAAAAAATTAAAATTCGAAACCCACTAAACTAATTTTAAAAATCTCATTAACTAATTAAATTTAAACAATTTAATCAAATTAAAAATTTAATTTCATTAATCAACCAAATTAAATTCATTAATTCAATTAATCAATTTAACATTTAATTAAATAACTCATCAAATCAAACAATTTTCATTTAATTGAATAATTTAAAATTCATTCAACTGATCATAAAATTTAAGTAACCAATTTAATTAACTTAAAATTTAAAATCAACCAACCAATTTGAAAAATTTCACCAACCAATCAAATGAACCAAAGTAAAATGTGTAAAATTTATAATGTTCATACTAACAAAACTAAAATAACTCAACTCAAACTCACAACTAAAATACAACCAACAAACTCAACTCAAACTCACAACTCAAACACAACCAATTAACTCAACTCACAACTCTCAACACTAAAACTCTCAAACGTCATTGCTCTCCAAACCCTATAAAAACCTTGTACAATAACTCTCAAACTCTGTACTCTCAAACACTGCGAATCCTCTAAATTTTGAAACATCATGAGCTCCTACAACAAGCAAATAAAATTTATTAGCTTCAAAATTAAATTAATATCAAAATAAATGCTAAAACAGGAAAAAGAATAAATATTACACTAAGCTATAAACATAAAGTTGAGCAGACTACTAAAAAATAGAACTGAAAGAGAACTAGTAATATCAAAATAAAAAATAAAACAGGTTAAAGTGCGGAACTACTAAAACAAGGAAAGAAACTACGGTAGCAGAAATACTAGTGTCACATAACAACAACTGAGGGCTAGTAAGTGTCGAGTAAATAACTGAAAACCACAGTCTAGTATCAAGCTAACAAACTACTATTGTTTACTCAAACAAATAAATAATTAAATTAATGGGCATCCTAGTCTATAGGGCTAAGTTATAAGACCCATTATTGGGTCACTTCTAAGTGAAGTAATAAAACCTACATTTTAGGGAATCTCTAAATAAAATGTAGTATCCCTAAAATCTCAACCAAATTCAAACGAGCAGTTTAGCTTAGAGGGCTAAATTGTAAGACCTGCTAATGGAATACTTACAGAGGGAAGCAATAAGACCCTTTTTACCTAAATAACTAGGCAACTTCTAATCGGAGTCATGAGATCTATTATTTGAAAAAAATTTAGATAAAACATCAAACCCTCAAACAAAAATCAACAGACAGCTTAGCCTATAGGGCTATGTTATAAAACCTACCAATGGCTACTTCTATTAGAAGTCGTAAGCCCCGCATTATGGGCTAATTTCAATGAAAGTCGGAAATCTTGACCCAAATTTGAACACCCGAGCTACTTCTAATAGAAGCCGTAAGACCCTCTTCAATTCAAACTTCTGAGCAATTTCTAAACAAAGTTATGAATCACAAATCAAATTAACTTATGGGTATTCTAATAGATATAAATCTCAAAACCTCAATAAAACTAAAATTTATATTTAAACATCTCAGCCTACTTGGGATTCCTGAGAGGAGGCAACATATAGCTACTAATCAGATTCCCTTGACACTATGGTTAATAATTGTTAGTGTTGATAGATTGAAACCTATAGTATACCCCAGATGATGGAATCATGGGATCTTGATCGGGTTTACCTCTATTTTCCCCACAATTGAGACTAAAATCACCTAAAATTTATTCATCCTTAATCGAGAGTTCTCTCTTAAATGTTATGAGTGGTAATTAACTGTGAGTGATTGCGCTCATGAGAAGTAAAGACTCAGATCTAATTAAACCTTGATACTGCCCTCATGGAAAATATGGTTAACTACAATTTGATTTAAGGAGAATGAAATCCTATGTCTATAAAGCAGGATTCATGCCTACGCACCATTTTTCTTGAGCTAACAACCGCATTTGTTTGTGCCACACCATAAACTCCATTTCATCAAATAAAAATAGCCAAAAATCTCTGAAATAAGGTTTAACTTTCCCTCTCCAAGTAAGCCAATTTTGACTTACAGGTGATATAGGTGTAGTAAGAGTAGAGGTCTGCACATGAGTTGGTAGGGAAACAGAAGGTTCCACACTCCATTATGAATAACATCAGGCAACTTAATGCTCTTTAAATGAGCAATGGTGGTGCTGGGAATATCAAACTGCTCTTCAATAGTTTTATCATGATACCAGGGAACTCCAAAAAAACAGGAGATTGCTTTCAGGAGTTATATTACAATTCACGTATGTAGAAAAATTCTCAGCAACCATTTTAATCCTCTTCCAAAATGTAGAGGTTTTGGAGTGAGATGAACTCCAAAATGTGAAGTATTCCCTTTCCACCAATCAGCAAGCGAGCTCTGAGATGAGAGAACCCACCAAATCAAGGAGTAGTTGTAAGCCAAGTTGAGATCACTAGTTCAGGGAATGCCCAGTCCACCAAAAAATAGAGTTTTACTAGTATTACTCCATGAGACCAGATGTAATTTCTTAGTGTTATAGAAAGTGAGCATTTAGCTTGTTAGTATATTTAATGCAGCTTTTAGGTAATATGGAACAACGAATCCAATATGTGATAGTGTTCATTATTGTAAATTTGATGAACTGTAGCCTACCAACAAGTGAGAGGGATTTGGCTTTCCATCCCTCGAGAATGAGAGTAATGTTCATCAGAGATTGAAAATCAGAGTTCAGAAGCCTCCTAGTGGCACTAGGGATCCCAAGGTAGGAAAATAAGTTATTGTTACTTTTCAGGTTAATAATACTGTAAAGAGCATGCTGGTGGGGAGTGCTTTTAGAAAAAAATAATATTGCTCTTGGAGGGATTAATAACTAGCCTGGATGTTGCTTTAAATTTGTGAAAATATTGTTTAGAATTTGCAAGTTAGTGGAGGAAACCCTGCCAAAGATCAAATATCATTTGCATATAGAAAATGAGAAAAATTATTCTCACCAACAACAATACCCTCATAAGTCTTGTTACATATATGCTGCTCAAATAAGCTAGATAGCTGGCAATGCAGATAAGTAAGGTGAGAGGGGGCATCATTGTCTCAAGCCATAAAATGAACTGAAAAACCTTCCTAATACCCATTAATGCAAACTGAGAAATGAACATTCATGATGCAAGACATTATCCAACCAATGAACTGTTGAGGGAACCCCTTAAGATGCATTCTATGTAAGACATGTTCCCTGGCTAAAGAGTCAAAAGCTTTAAATATACCTAATTTTGTGCAAAAGAAATAATTGTTCCCTTTAGAGTTTAGCTCAACAAGTAATTCTTTTGCTAGAATGATTTTGTCGGTAGAGATCATGCCTTTAATAAAATCATATTGGCTATTGTGAATAATAAAAGACATAATATGTTGGATTCTAGCAGCCAAATCTTAGAAAAATTTTACAAAATGTGTTGCAAAGGGAAATGGGTCTGTAATAAAAAATATTTCTAGCATAATGTAGTGTCCGTAACTTTAACTTTCTTAGGGAGATATCCCTTGTTGAAAAAGTGACTAACCAAACAAACTTGAGGACCAATGGCATTGCAAGTAGAGATATAAAACCCAAAAGTGTACCCATCTATTCCAAGGGTTGAATCTTTAAATGCAGAGAAGATAATAACTTTTTTTCTCGTTGGTAAAATAGGAGCTATTAGGGAGGAGAGAAGATGAACAGGGATAGTATGGCCACAAGGGATGGGGTAGTCATGAGTAATGGGGAAGGGTTTATTATTGAAGAGGTTAGAAAGTGTGTAATAGCCACTGCAGGAATGTCCAAATGATTATGAAAATAGCCTTGATCAGTGCAAATTTCCCTAATGGAATTATCACATGTGCTTAGATCAAACTTGATCCTTTACCAGCAAATGGGCAAAGTTTACAAAATTTAAATGATAAAAATATGAATTATGTAAAACCTCAATGATGATTGTGTTGAAAGAAAGTCTCAATTGGAGGAGACTATCATTAAAATGCAATGTATGCAATAGGGGTGTCAATATTTGACACGACCCGAAAATCCGACCCAAAAATTTCGGATTATAGGGTCAACTCGAACCCGAAACGGGTTGGGTTCGGGTTCAACAATTCGACCAGTTTCAAAAATCGGTTCGGGTTCGGGTTGACCCTCTAACCCGAAATTCACCTGTTTTTTAACCCAACAACCCGAGATTCACCCGTTTTTTACCCAAAAAGAGGAGATTGACCCGTTTTTGGACCCAAAAACTAGCATTTTTTTGTTGGCACCGGGTCATTAAGGTCGTTTCGGGTTTACCCGGGCCCAAAGTAGGTCGGTTTCGGGTCCGAAAAACCGACCCGTTTTCATAAACGGGTAGGCTTCGGGTTGACCCGAATAGTGCCCGGTCAGTTTCGGGTTCGACCCGAACCCGACGCGTGACCCGAAATTGACACCCCTAGTGCGCAAGATCGAACCTAATCATCTTTAGTAGGCAAATAGAGTCAACAATATTCAAATAACTCAAAAATACAAATTATTTAAATTCCCAATGATGTATGTGTTGATAATATATATCAACCAAAGAAAATCTTATCATCAAAATGCAATATAAATTTAGATCAAAACATGATCCTGTACTGGCAAGTGGGCAAAGTTGTTATGGTTTGGATAATAAAAATGAAATTATTTAAATCCTTGATGATAGTCACATTGATAGTAAATATCAACTAAAGAGGATCCTATCATCAAAATGCAATATAAACTTAGATCGAACCTGATGCTCTACTAGCAAGGGCACAAAGTTGGCAAGGTTTGGATAATAAAAATGAAATTATTTAAATCCTCGATAATGGTCATATTGAAATTAAATCTCAACCATAGATGATTGTACCTTTTAAATGCGTCTGAATTTCTACAAAATATAAACATTTTAAATGGCGTAAACACCCCTCGATGATAGCCCACACATGAATTATGTCCTGTAACTGGTAGTTTGTCCCAATGACTCTACAAAGTAAATTATTATGGCAGGGTCCTTTAATTGGTAGTTTGGCCTAACAGCTCCACATAATAAACAATTATGACTGGTAACCTTTAATTGGGTGGTTTAACCCAACAACTTCACTACATTACAGTCATGATTATAGTTTGTATGCTTTTGAATGGCTAATACCTTTGAATAATGAATTATAGAGTAGACTTGATAGGGTACAAAGCTCTTTGTTAATTATGGTTGACTTAATTTATCCCATAGTTAAACATTCATCTCAAGTCTACAAATTACCCTTATATAAAGCAATCCATTGGTAACAACAAGGATCTTTTGGTATATTAAGTCGACTATCTCCTATTAGTAGACCAGGGACTATGATGACTTGAGACGATAGAATCATAAGATCTTAAGTGGGTTCGTCATTATCCCCCCACAATTCACTTTAAGTGTGTGGGGATAAATTTTTAATCTTAAATTCTTAAATATGCTTTTACTATATAGTAAATACTTGGTGTCTACCTAATGTCAAATCTTAATTTAAAATGCTCACTCGTGATCAAAAGTAATAATAAAACATAGGGGAACATAGGGGCTTGATCCTATAGGAAATCAGACCTCATATCTTAAAGTTCTCACATATTAGAGTGAAATATCTAGGTGGTATCCTATCTCCAGCAAATTTGTCTTCCAAAAATTTTCTCTGAAACATAATCTGTTAAAACTCTCCCCAAATCAACAAGGAGGTCGGGGCACCCTAAAGCCAAATTTTCATAGCCCACACACGAATAATGTAAATTGAGGATATAATGGATATACAACTTAATTGCTTCGAGACAATTAAAAGCATATCATAGTAAATATATGATATCCTATATCTTTTTGAATATAGTTGAGAGATTCTTATGTATGATAGATAACACCGGTATCGGTGAACTCTATAAGATAGCCTTCCCTATATCAAAGATGGAGTGCGAAGCTAGATGTGTAGAAGTAATATTCTAGAACACATACAAACATACATATAATAATAATAATAATAATAATAATAATAATAATAATAATAATAATAATAATAATAATAGTAATAATAACACTAAACTAAAGGTCATGTATAATATCACTTGCTCTCATCAAACCACCATAAGCTCTTGTTTGCTTCACGCACTCAGCATCATCATAAAAGACTTTTTATGTGTTGTTCTCAAGACCTGTTGAGAGATGACACGTGTGGTAGAGATTGTTTGTGGGGAATTGGTAACTTAGAATCTTGTAAGTAAGAGAAGCAAACTTACTAGGAGAAATAAATCTGTTTATGGGAGTTTTTAAGGATATAAGGACAACAATCGAGAAAATTGGAGTATCACTGAGCACAAAGAGGTGGTAGAAATGACTTATTTTTGTCTGTTTGTAAGCCTGATATACTAGGAAATGAAATGTTGTACATAGCTAATGCCAAACTGCCATGTCCATTTATATAGCATGATTCATTGATATACTAGATAATTCCTCCTTTGGAATCAGCTAATTACATATTGATCTTTTGATAATTATTATGAGGATAGAATATACAATGTTTTAATAATATTCTTATAGATACTTTTTATGAGAATAAGAGAATGACTTTGACTTGCAATACATGTGATAGTCCCACAGATTAGGAATCCAGGGCCTAGGTCTGACTACCAGATCAGAATCCCGCTAGGAAGGAGTAAGGTAAGTCATCATATTTGATTTAAAACAATTTGCATAAGTACTAGCAATAATATGAGGGCTTGCTTGGCGTCAATTTTTAATTTTTATTTTTTAAAAATAAGTTAATGTGAGAACAAATCATGTTTGGTAAGCTGTAGAGGATGAAGTTGATGAGAAAATTCACTTGGATTCATCGTTGCAATCACTAGTCTCTTATGTCTGAAGACTGCCCTTTAACCCATTGCCAAAATATTTTAAATATTATATATATTTTTTAAATTGAATAAATGTATAAGAATATCAAGATTATTTAAAACTCATGTTATAACTTAAACAAAATAACAAGTAAAACAAATTTAAAAAAAAGAAACATAAATAAAAAATGACATGGCCTCGTCAAGATACTTGTTTGATATAAAGGAGAGATCAGGAAAACTTGAAAAAATGAGTTCAAGTGGTAGGAAGAATCATGAAAAGACGTCCTTTGGTGCCTTTCATTAAGAAGAATAAATGGAAGCAGCGGTGATTGAATTTGGATTAAAAATCTGCATGAGCAAGGGTTTAAAAGGAAGAAAATTGATTGAAAAGGATTGCTTTAGTCCTCTTTGTTAAGAAGAGACAAATAAGGATGGACAGATTAAAAAAATATGTTCATGCTTATTTTAGGTTTTTGTTTGGGACGACTTTTTACTGCTTCTTAAAGTAATTTTTTAGTACAAAATTTAAATTTTTTTACCAGCAAGTTGTTTTAAGAAACAGTAAGAAAGTCATCCCAAATGAAACGGTAATATTTTTATATGATGGACAAAATATTGGCAATAAATAACTAAAAAGAGGCGCTCACGCCTGAGGCACTCAAGCTCTGGCTTTTTGTTTGTGTGGCAATATCTTCTGATGGTATAGATATTTTCACTTTTTTGACTTATTTCTTCAAAGAATCTCCATTCAATTCTAGTCCCTCATTTATGACAATTGATGCGTTGTTATCTGTAATCATTGTAGGTGACACCTCGTTTACAAGAGCTGATGGCTTACAAATCGCAGCAGGATTCTAAAGGTTCTTTGTCCACTCAGAAAGATGGCTCAGTTGCCGTAATTGCATCACAAAAACGGAAAGCAAATAAAACTTATGGTGATAAGCAGCCTCCGGCAAAGAAAAGAAAAGACGTTACAATTGAACGATCTGAAACATCTATACCTGTTCCTACCAGTACTTCGAGCATTTTGGATAATGTGAATCAGCAGGAAGAAACATTGCAAGACACTGGGGATCATGAACATAATGTTAAAGGTGTTGAAGATTCAAAGTTGAGCAAAACTAAGATATTTTACACTGACAAGTGTACTGCATTTATATCAAACCTTAGTGTTGAGGCAAGTTCTCCATAATTTGTTGACTAGATTTTTTTTTGTACTTCAATTTGTATTCATGGTGAGCCTTAATTATAACCTGGAGGTCATGAGCTATAGAGCATCTCTTTGCAATGCAGGACTAAGATTGAATGCTTCAATCTCTTCTTAAATACTGTATTAGGAGAAGCTTAATGTATTGAGTACAACTCTGCTTGAATTTGCATCTCAGCAGCTGTCCTTTGCAGGCAAATGAGAACCACTTGCATGGATTCTTCAAGGATTCTGGAGGAGTGACTGCTATACGCTTACTTAGGGACAAATTCAGTGGTAAATCAAGGGTGAGTTCTATTTTTTCCCGGCCTCTCTTTCTGTGACATCTCACTGGTCAAAAGCATCCTCTCATTGGAAGTTGTATTTGATCATATTTCTTTAATACTGTTTGGTGAAAGAACAAAAGGTGTTTCATCTTAACATAGAAAGAACATGAATAATCTACTCATCTTGATCCCTCTAAATTGAATTATCACCATTTTAATCTTATTATACCACTGCATTTTTTTATCAGCTTTCAACATATTTGTTGATATTCATTATTTATGTCAATCTGCATTTCACTTTGGTTCAATAATATACAAAAAGGCATCTTACACACTTGAAAGTATGTTCTTTCTTGCTAATTTCTTGGGTTTCCGCTTGGCAACTGGAAATTTCTTTAAACCATCTAAAGTTTTCTACAGGGGTTGGCCTATGTAGATTTTTCGGATGAGGAACATCTTGCAGCTGCTGTTGCAAAGAATAAACAGAAGTTGCTTGGCAATAAATTGAGCATCGCTCGCTCAGATCCCAAGCAAGGACGAAATAAATCTTTGCCTCCCAGCATGAGTTCTCGTAGTCAAGGTACACTTATAAATCTTTCGTGGTGTTTATATCAACTATTTGCATGGTCAGTCTTTCTACTATTCCTTGTTCATGAATGAATCAAATTGCACACCATTGGTCTATTATGATAAATTATCTACACTCCTTGATTCCTGCTAGGATAGATTCTACTCCACTGATTGTGAGATTGAATAAATGGATAATGCTGCTAGAAGACGCTAACTTCTTAGTACATAGTAGTCATCTGCAATACAATGTAGTTTGTGGAAAGGGAAAAAGTAGGTGCAGGTTAAGGCTTCGTTTGGGACGGCTTTTTTACTGTTTCTTGAAACAGTTTTCTAGTACAAAAATTTTTAATTTTTATACTAGCTGCTTCAACAAACAATAAAAAAGCCGTCTCAAACAAAGCCTAAGTCAAATTGGTTTTCGTTATCATTGATTTAGATTTTTTTGTGATAAAGAAATGTGTGTAACCAAAACAAGTTTTTTTTTTTGTAAACCCTATGATGCACCGACACTTCTCCTCAAAGAGGCGTGCAGTGTCTGACGCCATATCCGACACGACACTCCTCCGACACGTGTCGGACACGCCAAAAACGTGTCCGATTATAAAATATTAAATACAAATTGGACACGCGTGTCCGGACACGCGTATCTTAAATATTTTATGATTTCTTTTTAAATATAATTTCTTGTATTTTGCGGGATTTAAACTAAATTTCTTATTTCCCATTCACAATACCAAATCAATGTCCGCACTTAATACCCAATCATCAAATATTCTCATTTTCATTTCTTTTTGGCAGTGAAGGATTTTCATCTCCTCTCTCGGTGACTGATAAACGACATCGATGTCTGACTCTCGACATCCTGATACTAATCATTTTAAACACAAATTCTAGTTTAATGACTTATTATTTTTAAAATTATACTTATTTAATTTTTATACACTATTTTTTAAGTATAAAAACTATAATACCGTGTCCGTGTCCTATATTTTCAATAACTGACGTGTCCCGTGTCCGTGTCATGTCGTATCTGTGTCACCGTGTCCGTGTCTGTGCATCATAGGTGTAACCAAAACAAGTTAGGAGAGTAACCAAAACAAGTTAACTGACCTGATGGTTCAAATTTGAATGAAATGTTATTAAGCTGCCAAAGATTTGTTGTTTAAGTTAGAAGCTGACTAATTTAAGTCAGCTGAAATATCAGCTAGTTGAAAGTTCCAACATCTATACAAGGTATTTGAACTCAATTAAGTAATTATTGTTTATGTTTACTAAGTGAGGACGTTCAAATCCTAAAACACCCAGATTTGCTTCCTTGCTAAGCATCTTTCCTATGAGAACTTCACTGCTCTGAAACCCAATTTAATGATGCCCAAGAAGACAGGAGATTATTACGTGCAAAGTCTGAATCAGAGAACTGTCCGGATTCTATGAGTGTGCACATTAAAGGCACAGTTATTGTGCATCAATGCACTTTATTACACATACTCACAAGAACCGGATGAAGCTCCGGTCCAGACTCCGCACATAATAATCTCTCCAAGACCGAACTTTACAATGAAGAATTTACCAATTCCCTATTTACACAGAATTCACTGGATGCCATCGAATAAAAAAATTCTTCCTTATTGTCATGTTTCTCTGCAGGTAAAGGAAACCTAAGCAGAGGATCTGAAGCTCCTCCAAGAGAAGAAAGTCGCAACACTGCAAAACCTGTGAGGAATATTACCTTTGCAATACCCAGAGCAGTTGCGAAGCCATTGGGATGGTCGAAAAGAGAATTACCAACTGATGAAACAACCGAGAAGCCCAAATCAAATGAAGAGTTCAGAGAAATTTTTCTGAAAAAATGAAGATTTACGCCTTCCTCTAAATCGGTTTGTATGGCTTATATGCGAGTTTTTAACCTGCTTATGTATGGCTTTTAAAGTGAAGGCCTATATGAATTGAATTTTAAACATTAAAATTTTGGGGGATGTACATATATATATCACTATATACTATACTATTTACATATCTAACACCTAAAATTTTAATATTACATATATACCACCTATAATTCATTTTCATATTAAATATGAGTGGTATGAATGAAATATATGAGTGGTGAGAATAAAATATAGGTGATATATTTGATATTAAAATAATATTAATATTTTACATTTTAAAAATTTTGAAGATCAAATATTTATGGAAATGATTTACTTTAAAAGATGTAATTTGTTGTTATTATTATTATTATTATTATATATTTAAATATAATTTTTACACCATTTTTTTAATTTTAAATTATATTAAATAGCTCCTCAATTTCATATCTTATTTACATAATCTCCTCTCTTATTCTGCATATTTGAGATCATTCTCCTTAGTTGATAATTGTTGATTAAAGTTTTGTTTGGGATAATTTTTTAATAATTTTTTTAAAATAATATTTTACTACAAAGATTTGAAGCGTCGAAAATTTTATATTAAAAATTATTTTTAGTAGAAAAGTTGCCCCAAATGAAGCAAGGTTGCATCGAGATTGTGTATTGCATGAAGATCTCTATAAGAGTCATAACAAGAAAAAATATGTAGATTTAAAAAAAAATTTATTGATTCATCTCTTAGGAGTTAAAAATATTTAACGATATAAAGATTTTTTTTAAAGTTATTTATTTCTTATATATATTATATATATATTACTAAAAAGCTAATTTTATATATTTGTCTGAAATGAAGCTTAGGCTATGATTTCGTAAGCAGACAAACCAGGAATTATACTTAAAAAGGTTGTTATATATGATTTTGCCAATGCTATTATTATGAGAAGTCAAAGCTTGTTAAAATGTTTAGCTTGTTTATTAACTCATTTAATTATTTATTTGATTAATTTAACCAAATCAACTATATAAAAATTTAATAAAAATAAGTACAATCAATCCTCGACTTGAGCTTGAGCCAAACATTAGTACCTTATAGTATGAATAAACCAAGTCCAATTCATGATGTGCTTGGCTCTACTTGACTTAATTTAGCGCCGGGTAAAAAATAGCGTAATTGTAGCTCTAAAGTTATTTAAAAATTTTATAGTTTTAATTTATAAAATGGATATTATGTTTCAACAGTAGAAAATAATATTGCATATGGAGAGCATTAGAAGGTATTTTTAAATCTGAATTAAATGTTTGTTTTTCAGTATTATGGAGGAGATAGACTGGAATCTGAGTTCTATTCTCGACAGAATGGCATATAATAATGTGCGACTTACAAAAAATTTTCTTCAAAGTCAAGTTGAGGATGTGCATACACTTCAAAATCTTCACTACAAATAAGATAGAGCACTCTTCCATATATATCTATGTAAATGCTACATGAATTCTTGTTAAAATTTTAAAAAACTTATCTTACAAAAGCGCTAGGAACCTCATTTAGGATGGCCCTCCATTTCTCAAAAACTCTATATGAGGGAAGTTCCTTCCTATGTTTAAATAATCCTAGCAAGTCACGTAATCTAGGAAAGAGCTTGTAAAATAAATTGATTGCAAGGTTTACACTCCAATGCATAATGGATCCCAGTCATATGTGTTGCAACTCGGATTTTCGAGTTTATGGCTTTCATAATAACAAACATAATTGATTGCTTCTATGTGTCTCCTAGGATTTGTACTGTGTATTTGTTTTTTTGTGTACTAAAATTTCAGGTACATCATGCACCATTCAATGAAGATTCAGAATTCAAGATTGAGTAGAATAGGATATGCTAAAAGAGTATGCAAAATTTATGTATGCATTTTTTTAATTTTTTGAGTCAAGTCCTATAAAGGTGTATGCAAGCCTGGTGATCGTTCACACACACACTCATGGGAATGAGATATAGAGAGAAAAATTGGAAGAGTAATTTTTTTGAACTAATCATACTGTACGATATATATCGTATCATACGATCAGCTTATCAGCTAATCAATGGCTAATTATGTAATTAAAGCTATTTGAGCTAATCATAATAGATGATCTTGATCATAAAGGACGATCAATTAAAATCATAATATTAGCTGCTAATCATAATTTAAGCAAAATTTTGAAATGCAAATTTTGTATTATTTGTACTATACGATAAGTATCTATGATAAGTATCGCATTGTATGATGTAATTCAATCTTGTTTAAATTAATCATATAATTAGGGATCAAATTTGAATTAAATGGTCCAGTAAGATCGTATTGTACGATTGGAAAAATCATACTATACAACTCGAACTTTACATGGGATGATATTTTATCATCGCCAATCGTACGGGATGATAATCCAATTTGATTGTAATAATCATATTGGACGATGGTCATATCATACTGGACGATCAGCTTAAATACTTTAATTGATCATACAGCTCCTTACTCTTTGTATAGTACTAATAACGATATATTGAACTAATCGTAATGTACGATCAAAGACGACTGAATTAAGTTTTTAGAGTTTCTTGAAGCCCTCTATTTAAGCTTCTTCTAAGATTTTGTATGAGTCTTTTTGTCATTTATTGAGTTATTTCTTCTAAAAGCTTGAAGGGAGAGTTTAGAGCTTGGGAGAGAAAGGGTGGAGTTAATTTGTGAGAGAGGGAGAAGTTCCTTATGGGTTGCAAGGGAGTGTGAGAGGGAGTTCCCCACGACTGCTCCGACATACTTGCACCGTAGTTCCTCCATGTGTCAAGGTTTGTCTTGAGGGAAGCTTTGGGAAGAAGACCTCTTTAGTGTCAAAGGACCTGGCTACTCTGCTGCACCGGGGATGGTTAAAATGATTTAAGGTTCTCTGCCTCACCTGAAGGTTGAAAAGGATTCCACGTTCTCTGCCTCACCTAGAGGGTGAAAATGATTCCAATGATAATTTCGATCAAGTATAAAGTTTATTTCGCTATTTGTGTATTTTTTTATTTATGTGTTTTTTTATCTGTTTGTGTGTTTGTTTATCTGATTTGTGAATTAATTTTATGTATGATTATATGTTCTAATTTCCTTCTACATATAGTTCAATTTTAGGTGTTGTATTTTCTCTATTTTTTGTAATGACAAAAGGGGGGAACACATCTAGTTGCATTGATTGCATTTATTATTTAATTTCAAATTTTTCTTTGCTATTTATTTTCAACTTTTCTTAAAATTGAAAAAAAAAAACATTAAATAAAAAATTAAAATTTTCCCCTTATTTTTATTATAATTCTCTTAGTGAGGGAAAGATTATGAGAAAATAATTTAATTTATAAATTCTACCAATAATATTTGTCATCATAAAAAAATAGAGATTATTGCAACTCGAACTCCCGAGTTGATGGTTTTGATGATAACAAATATTATTGACTCCATCTTTTTGTCTCGTAGCATTTGTACTATGTATTTATTTTTGTGTGTACTGACATTTTAGGTATGTCATGCACCATTTAATGAAGATCAGGGCTTAAGATTGGATAGAATAGGATATGCTGAAAGAGACTGTAAAATTTATTTATGTATTTTTTTAATTTTTTGAGTCAAGTCCTATAAAGGTGTATGCAAGCCTAGTGATCGTGCATGCATATTCTCATGGGAATGATATAGAAAAAATTAGAAGAGTAATTTGTTGAACTAATCACACTATACGATAAATATCATATTGTACGAACAATTTATCAGTTAATCAACAGCTAATTATGTAATTAAATCTATTTGAACTAATCGTACTGCATGATCTTCATCTTACAGGATGATCAATTGAAATCATAATCTTAGACGCCAATCATAATTTAGGCAATATTTTAAAATATGAATTTTGTACTATTCATATTGTACGATATAATTAAATATTGCCTAAATTAATCATATAATTATGGATCAAATTTGGATTAATTGGACAGGTAAGATCATACTGTACGATTGGATAAATCGTATTTATGACCCGATCTTTACATATGATGATATTTTATTGTAGCTAGTCATATGGGACGATAATCAAATTTGATTGTACTAATCCTATAAGGCGATAATCATATCGTAATGGATGATCAGCTCAAATACTTGAATTGATCATACAGCTCCTTACTCTTCGTACAGTACTTACAAGGATATATTGAACTAAAAATTAAGTTTTTATGGTTTCTTGAAACCCTCTATTTAAACTTTCTTATAAGACTTTGTATGAGTATTTTTATCATTCATTAAGTAATTTCTTCTAAAAGCTCGAAGGGAGAGCCTAGAGCTTGGGAGAGAAAGGATGGAGTTTGTGAGAGAGGGAGAAGATCCTTGTGGTTTGCAAGGGAGTGCGAGGAGTTCCACATGGTTTCTCCAATGAACTTGCACTTGAGTTCTTCCATGTGTCAAGGTTTGTCTTGAGGGAAGCTTTAGAAATAAGACCTCTTTGGCATCAAAGGACTCGGCTACTCCGTCGCACCGGGGAAGGCAAAAGTGATTTCAAGTTCTCTACCTCACTTGAAGGGTGAAAAGGATTCTAGATTCTCTGCCTCAACTAGAGGGTAAAAGGGATTCCAAGTTCTCTACATCTCCATGAGAGTGAAAAGGATTACGTTCTCTACCTCACCAGGTTTGTGGAAGAGATTTTTATAAGGGCTATTTCGTCTAGCTGTGGGGGATAAATAAGATATACTATAGTGATATTGAAATACCTGGAGAGGAGGAATCCAGGAAGTGGACATAGTGCATGGTTTGATCGAACCACTATAAGTTTCTTGTGTATTTGTTATAATTTTTATTTTCAACACTTTATTTTTCTATTTTTTATTTCTTTGATTATTACATATTATAAATCTTCGATAGTTATTTTGTTGTGTTGATTAGAATATCATCACACTATTGGTTCTTCATACAAGTTAATTAGCTTCCACATCAAAGTGAAAGTATTGCTTTCGTATTAGTGTGCTTAGGGACAAGTTCACATATGCTTAACATCCGTATCGAACTATCAATATGGTGTCATGCTCTTTAAATTAGCAAATTGATTACATAGTTACCTTACTATCAAGCCATAAAGTAGATGTATTTAGTTATAGAAATCATGTTGTGCTTCCATTATCCACTTCTATCTTTGTCTCTTTAGAGTTGTCTTCCAATCATGCTAACCAAACTTTAAGGAATCAATTGGATAATCATTTAGTGGTGCAAATGGATATTTGAATTTCTTAGTCACATGTTGGTTACCTTTGGAGTATTTAGGCTTTAGGGTATCGATGGATGGTAAGGCAAATGCGAGAAGTTAATGATGAGCTAATGTGAAACTCGTTGGATTTGAAATATACTTAGATTTTCTTTGATATAAAATTTACAATAGCCCACTAATTTACACAAGTATGCACATTGAATCAAGTAATAAAATGGTAGAGTAGGGGGTCAAACTTACAAGGAAGTGGTCTGCTATATTGCAACAAAACTACTACTATTTACTCCAATTGCATGAATGTATCCAACTAAAGTAAAAATAAAACTTTTGAGTTCCTACCACTGAATGAAAGTAAGTAAAAATGGTCTATACAATTATAAGTAGCAGACTTATATCACCATAAAGGATCAAAATATCTTCTCTACCCTCCCTCTTCTACCACTTATAGTGCTGCTTATACAAACATAAGCTAAACTTTCCTAGATATTATATTGTACACTTCCATAGCCTCTCTAAGACTTTACTGTAAGGGAGCACTAAATAAACACATTAAAAAATACTAAATTTTCAGTCAAGGGACTAACCTTGACAAACAATCGAATAGACATCTATTTATAGTAAGTACAATATCTGACTTAAGCAATGTTGTTGCAAATCTGATTTTAGGGAATAGAATTTTGATGATAGCAAACACTTCTGTTTCTTTACAAATTTCTTACCTACTAACATTTCAGGTCTACAAGATCAAATTTAAATTTGAACTAGCTCAAGCTTAGGTAGACTAAGTCTGAGTCAGTTTGTAATCTTTTCTTTTTCTTGAGTCAATTATAAACAATGTGGTTCCTGATGCTAAGTAACCTTGCACACACACACTTGGGAGAAATTTATGACTACTTTTAGAGTTTAATGTTTTTGGTCACATCATTCAGGATGATCCAACAAATCATTATGGACGATCGGTTAAAAATAAAAACCCTAATTAGGGCATCCTGGTTAAGGCAACCGTCATTAAGAGCATCATCCTAGATGATATTCATATCGGCCTGGATGATAGGCTCAAATCGAAAAGAATCAGCCTCCACATCTATTTAGATAGCTTTTATTTGTGGACATCATCCTAGACGATGTAGTGAAATTATGTCTAAATTAACTTAGTAATTAAGGAAAGTAATTTAAGTTTGATTGCTCAATCATATCGTCTTAAACGATCGCAGGATCATCCTAGACGATCGCAAGATCGGTCGGGATGATCAATTTAAAAAGCTTTAATTGTGTATGGATGATTAACACTGCCGTTGCCAGGTCCCAAGTCCTGGATGAGAAAAGTGGAGGGTTGCGTTAGGTAGTCGACAGCCAGCGTAAAACTTGTCGAACAAAAATGACATGAATCCTTTAAGAAATTGTGTTAATGCTAGGGCGTCCCCTGTAAGCGACGCGCTGTATGGCCTGAATACAGTGACAAGTGTGCAAGGGCCGCTGCACCGGCGCCCGGGTGCAGTGTTAAATAGGCAAGGGTTCCCACATCAAGGACGGATGTGGGCAAAGAAGCTAGTCCATGATACTAAAATTAGGATAGGAACTTGGAATATAGGTTCCCTTACAGGTAAATTAATGGAGTTAATAGATATTATGATTCATAGGAAATTAAATATTTTATGCATTCAGGAAACTAAGTGGGTTGGAGAGAAGGCTAAGGAAATCGATAGTTTAGGATTTAAACTTTGGTATTCGGGTAGGAGTCGTACTAGAAATGGTGTAGGTATCATTATAGATAAGAGTTTAAAGGATAATGTTATAAAAATTAATAGGATTGGTGATAGAATTATAGCTTTAAAGATTGTTGTTGAGGATAAGATTGTTAATATTATAAGTGCTTATGCTCCTCAAGTAGGTTTGGATTAAAATACTAATTCCCCCCCCCCCCCCTCTTGGTTAGTCTCGGGACTAGTTCATAAGAGCTTAACATCCCTAACAAACTTTTTTTTTTTTGCAAGCTAAATCTTTTTTCATAACTCTTAAATTCTCTTAATTATGAGTATATCTTCTATATATTAGATAAGAAAAACTCACTCTCTAATATGAGGAAGAGTAAACAACAAAATAGAATCAAAATCATATGATAAATACAACGATAATATTAAGAAAAAATTGAATGTAATATAAAGGCTTTGAATATTATATATATAAGATATATTACTGTAGCAAAATTGAAAGATCTCAAATGCAAAGTCCAGTTGTCAATTTGAGATAAACTTTTGTTTTAAAAAGAAAAATATATTACTAAAAAAAGTTAGAGGAATGGAAACAATCAACTGTGTTTCTCTCTTTAACTGATTTAGGGATGTCAAACATTGATTACAAATTTTTTTTTTAAAAAAATAAGACATAAGATATCATTTTAACAGTGATCAAAAGAATATATATATATATATATATGAAGGAAATTAAAACAACAGAAGTGAACTAAAAAAATAAAGAATAAACTATAAAAAGAAAACCAATAAACAACAGATAAAATTCAAAAATTAATAAGAATTAAGTTCATACATTTATGTCAATCACACCCAATTTGGACCTTAAAATGCTAAATGTGTCGAAGGCCAGTGGTTTAGTAAAGATGTCAACCAGTTGGTTCTCAGTTGCCACATGGTGTAACTCAATGTCTCCCTTGGTCACATGGTCTCTAATAAAGTGATACCTTATGTCAATATGCTTAGTCCTTGAATGTTGGATAGAATTTTTAGAAATACAGACGACACTAGTATTGTCACAAAGGATCGAAATTATGACTACAGGTAATCTTAAATCCAGAATTTACTGCTTCAACCAAAGGATTTGGGCCATACAACTTCTTAAGGCAATGTACTCAGCTTTAGTAGTGGAAAGTGTAACAGAGTTTTGCTTTCTACTGGATCAAGAGATTAAAGACTGTCCTATGAATTGGCAAGTCCCATAAGTGCTCTTTCTATCCACCCTACATCCTACAAAATTCAAATCAGAATATCCAATAATTTCAAAAGAGGTACTGTACCTAGAATACCAGATTCCTAAGTTTTGGGTCCTTAAGAAATATCTGAGAATTCTCTTAACTGCAGTTACGTGGGATTCCTTAGGATCAGCTTGAAATCTTACACAGAGACACACACTAACCATTATATCAGGTTAGCTAGCAGTCAGGTAAAGTAAAAATTCAATCATCCCCTGTACTTCTTTTGATCAATAGATTTTCCATTCAGGTCCTTATCCAACTGAACACTTGATGTCATGGGAGTATTAATTGGCTTGGCTTTATCCATTTCATATTTTTTCAAGATGTCCTTTATGTACTTTGATTGATTTAAAAAGGTTCCATTATCCAATTATCTTATGTTAAATTCCAAAAAGTAGGACAACTCTCACATCATACTCATCTAAAATTTCTTACTCATTGTTTAGAGAAATCATCACATAGCCTTTTATCAAAAGATCCAAAAAGTATATCATCGATATAGATTTGAATAATGAGTAATTCATTTCCTGCTTTCTTCAGAAACAGGGTGGTGTCTATGCTCCCCTTGATAAATTCCCTCTCTAGTAAGAATGTGTTAAGCCTCTCATACCAAGCTCTGGGTGCCTGTTTTAATCCATAGAAGGCCTTTTTTAATTTGAAAACATGATTTAAAAATTAGAAACTCTCAAAACCTGAGGGTTACTCTACAAACACATCTTCTTTTATTATCCCATTTAAAAAAGTACTCTTAGCATCAATTTGGAAAAGCTTAAATCCCTTATAATATGAAGGTGGGAAAGGTTGAGTGTCCTACCCTTAAGAATCTCATAGGGTGTCTTATCAAGTTTGTCTTTAACATTCACCATATTCCACACATAACAAGCTGTGTTTATCATTTCAACCCAAAAGTACTTTGGAAGTGAATACTCAGCAAGCATGGCTCTAGCGGCTTCTACTAAGATTAGATTCTTCCTTTCAGCTACCCCATTCTGTTGAGGGATCCTAGGAGCTGAGAAGTTGTGACTAATTTCTTTATCCTCACAGAAGTCTCCAAATCTCTCATTTTCAAACTCTCCCCCATTGTCATTATGGATGGTCAAAATCTCACAATCTAGCTTTTTCTGAATCCAAGTGAAGAATGATCTAAACTCATCAAAAAACTCATTCTTATGTGATAGAGATCTAATCCAAGTAAATATCGAGTAGTCATCAACAATTACAAATCCATAGACTCCCCCCCCTAAGCTGGCAGCGCTAATGGGTCCAAACAAATTCATGTGAAGGACTTATAAAGGTCTAGAGATGCTAATGTCCTTAATGGAGTGAAAAGAGGATTGGACTCGCTTCCCTAGTTGGCAGGCATCACAAAGGTTATCTTTGGAGAATTTAAGCTTGGGGAAACCTCTAACTAGGTCTTTCTGGATCACTTTCCTAAGGGTTTTCATACTGGTATGACATAATCTCCTATATCACAACCATGAATCATCAGCAATAATTTTTAAGAAAAATGAAACAGCACATTCAATATTATTTAAGTCAAGCATGTAGACATTGTTGATTTGCTTTTCTACAAAATAGTGTTATTATTTAAGTTTATAATACAAGTATTTGCCAAGAATTTTATGATGAAGCCCTTATCGTAAAGTTGACTGATACTGAATAAGTTGTGTTTTAGTCCATCTACAAATAAAATCCTTTCAATCAAAAATATTCTTGGAGTTTTCGATTATACCTGTGCCCACCACTGTCCTGGTGGTGTTGTCTCCAAGAGTGGCATTGCCTCCATCCCTGACCTCCAACAAAATAAATTGGTTAGCATCTTCAGTCATATGTCGTGAGCATCCGCTATCCAGGTACCACATGCTCTCACGAGGTCTTTTGTGAGAGCAATCCTATAAAATCATCAAACGTCAGATTTAGGAACTCAAATATGTTTGGGTCCCTTTTTATGGAAAGAAGAATGTAATGCATGTATGTTATACTGTGAATCATACAATTTGGGTCTCCACACCCAATGTGTACTATGGTGAACAGTGCAAGTGTGTGAGATGTGTCCTAACATGCTATATAAAAAATATCTAACACCAAGAAAAGGGTTTACTAATCTACACGGGTGGTGATGCTTCCTTTTAAAGTTATGTGATGCATGTAATATTGATTTATTATTTTCAAAAGATTTGAGATTCTCTAATTTCTTAAACACTATTTCTAACTCAACATGAGATGACTTTAAGGAATCATAAGCATTAGATAATTCAATATACTTTTTGTTTAATGCATCAAACTCATCAAGTAGTGACATGTGACCAAGGGAGACATTGAGTTACGCAATATGGCAACTGAGAATCAACTGGCTGACATCTTTATTAAATCACTGGCCTTCGACACATTTAGTATTTTTTAAGATCCAGATTGGGTGTGATTGACATAAATACATGAGCTTGATTCTTGCTGATTTCTTAATTTTATCTGTTATTTGTTTGTTTTCTTTTTGTAGTTTTTTCTTTATTTTTTTGGTTCACTTCTATTATTTTAATTTCATTCGTATGTTTTTATTTTGTTTATCTTTTGATCACTGCTAAAATGATATCTTGTGCCCTAGTTTTTTTTTTTTTTTAATTTATAGTCAATGTTTGACATCCCTAAATCAGTTAAAGGGAGAAACATCGTTGATTGTTTTCCTTTCTCTAACTTTTTTTAGTTGTATATTTTTCTTTTCTAAATAAAATTCTATCTCAAATTAACAACTGGACTTTATATTTGAGATCTTTTTAATCTTGTTACAGTAATATATCTTATATATATATATATATATAATGTTTAAAGTCTTTAAATTACCTTCAGATTTTTCGTAATCTTGTCGTTGTATTTATTATATAATTTTAATTATGTTTTGTGATTTACTCTTCCTTATATTAGAGAGTGAATTTTTTTTCTCTAATACCTGGAAGATGTACTCACAACTAAGAGTATTTAAGAGTTATGAAAGGGATATAGCTTGCAAAAATAAAAAAAAAGTGCCCAATAACACCAAATTGAGAAAGATACAAATATGTATCAAAAATAAAAGAAATGTGTAAAGTGCGCCATTCAATTAACAAGAGGCATAAAATGAGCCCACCAAAAGCAAGCTTTCTTCTCTTTCAAACTTTTAAAACTTAGAAAAATTCATGTGTCACTTGGTATTTTTTAAATGCTTGATTTCAAAATTCTTGGTCATGACTAATTACTTTGATATATTATTCTATAAAATATTTTTTGAAACCAAGTTTTGAACAGATTTCTTTTTCTTATCCAATTAGTTTTTCTGAGTTAGATCATTTATTTTCAAATGATGATTTTTTCCTAAGAGAAGTCCGAGCTAGGGTGAACAGGATCAACTATTCTATCATTTTCAAATTTCATCGATGTTAACTCATTGATTCTTACAAATTTTTAATTCAATCACATGGAGATTTTATCATATTTGTGCTTTGATAAAAAAAATCGTGTTTTTCATTCTCTTTTATTTCTATCATCTTTTTTATTATTTTGTTTTTACTTTTACTGTTTGTCTTTTTGGGTCATCTCTGATCATCTCCATTCATATTCTGATTTTAAACTTTTTTATCACATCGTCTTGGACGATATTTATAATCGTCCAAGACGATCTGCTTAATTCACTCTTAAAAATCCATCTAACGTCTATTTTGACTCTTTTGCTTCTAATCATCCGGGACGATACATTATTGTCCTGGACGATATGATCATCTTCTGTTTCAATTAGTTATGATCATCTTGGATGATCCTCCTCATCTTGGTTGATCTTCATAATTTCTACTCAATTATTGGCGATCATCCTGGATGATACACACATTCATCCTAGATGATCCACATGGCAAAATTCGGCACATGCCTTTAATTCGATCAGTACGATCAATTATTGTCGATTGTCCTAGAAGATCCACCTACTCATCCTGAATGATTTATTTTTTCAACGGTCATCCGGAATGTCTCCTTATAATGATTACTTGTCTCTTATCATCCAGGACGATCTATAATCATCCTGGACAACTTTACCGTCTTTTTGACAAATCATCCCATACACAATTATTGCACCCGATCATCCTGGACAATTCTGCGATCGTCCTGGATGATCGGATCATTTCCTTAAAAACTAAGACTCTCACACATTTTTTTCTCACCCTAAGCTTTCTACCTTCATACTCACTCCTAGTTTCTTTATTTTGCTGATCATGGCTGGTGGCAAAAGGTCTTGTATGCCTTCTGGTAGGTCCTCGAGGGTAAATCTGGACCCTCGATTCACTGAGGCGGCCAATCAAGCTACCTATCAGAGTTACAAGATGGTTGGGATCAGTATATCCCGAACTATCAAACCCCACATCCTTTCATATCCTGTGCTTGATTTGTTTGCTCATACTACTCTCACTGTCCTCCTTACTCTTACGTCCCATTTAATTCATAGTTACTGTTTGAGGTTTTCACTAGCCTTCACATCAATTCCTCTTTTACTTCTCTTCAGCCCTATGTGAATAGACGTCCAGTCAAAATCACATATCAGGACTGTCAAGAACTCCTGTAACTGTCCACCATAGGAGATAAACTCTATATCCTGTGTCAAGATCCCAACTACGACTGGGCACCAGCCAACCACTTCCTAGAAACATAAATGCCTCCTACCACGTTGGAGAGTCTAGCAGCTTATTCAAAGATGCTAGGACAATCCAACATATCCTTCGCACTTCAATTCTTCCAAAAGCTAGTGATCGCATTCATATCACTCTACTCCTTTCGATCACCACCTTTTACATCCTAGCCCATCATGAATTTAATGCCACTGATTTAATTTTTTTGATACATTGAGCACTTGACCAGCATTCAAGATCGAGGATATAGGAGGAAGCCAAATATTACCCAAGGATATATCATTGTATATGTCATAGAATCTAAATATAACCTCCAATATCTTACTCCACCTAACTTTCAGCCTGCCTTCGACTCAAACAATTCCTTCCACATTCTTCACAGTACTCGTCTCCACCCGGGGCATGAGTAAGTCGAGGGAACTGAGAAGGAGGCAGCTCCAGCACCTGCTCCGCTCCGCCAGTACTCTCAGCTGGTGGAGCGATTCAACTAGTGGGAGATATAGTTTGAGACTTACGTTGCTGCATAGGAGCAACAACATGCTGAGAACATTGCTTGCTTTGACTCTTACATGTCTCACTAGCAGCACCAGCACAACCAGGATATGGCCTGATTTGACAAGTAGTTTGCCATTCTTTCCTGTTACTTTTAGCAGCCACCACCACCACCATCTCCTCCTTCTGCTGATCAGGGGCTGTCCTTCTTTTAGTTTGTTTTTATGGTGTTGTTTCTTTTTTCTTATTGTAGTTTGATTCTGTTTGGTAGTCTCTGCTTTATTTCTTTTCTAGTTTCTCTCCTTTTTATGATGTCAAAAGGGGGAGTAGTTGTAATATTTTTTCTATTGTGTTTTATGCTGGATAATTGAACTGTGTTTATTTCTTCACAATGTTTCCATTAAACTACATTGAATTGCTTTAATTATTTTTGTGTTTGCCATCATAAAAAAGGGGGAGATTGTTGCGAATCTGATTTTAGGGAATAGAATTTTGATAATATCAAACACTTCTATTTCTCTACGACTATCTTATTTACTAACATTTCAGGTCCATAAGATCAAACTACAATTTGAACGAGCTCAAGATTGGATAGACTAAGTCTGAGTTAGTTTGTAATCTTTTTATTTTCTTGAGTTAATTATAAATGATGTGGTTCCTGATGCTAAGTAACCTTGTACACACACTTGGGAAAAATTTCTGACTATTTTTAGAGTTTACTATTTTTTGTCACATCATCCGGGATGATCCAACAAATCATCCTGGATGATCAGTTAAAAAAAGAAATCCTAATTAGGCAATCCTGGTTAAGGCAGCAATTATTAAGAACATTGTCTTGGATGATATTCGTATCAGCTTAGACGATAGGCTCAAATCAGAAAGAATTAACTGTCAGATCTATTTAGGTAGCTTTTATTTTTGAACATCGTCCAGGACATCATCCTGGATGATGTAGTGAAATTATGCTTAAATTAATCTAGTAATTAAGAAAAGCAATTAAGATTTGATTGCTCGATCATATCACTGTGATCATCCAGGACTATCAGTTCGAAAAACCTTAATTATGCATGTGCGATCAAACATTGGCCTGCTTCTATTCAGGGCAATATTCTAGATGATATGTGTTGAATTGATCTAATCTTTCGGGATGATTGTGAGATCGTCCTGGATGATCGAGTTATTTTTATATCGTCCAGAAATTCATTCAAGGCGATATTCTAGATGATATTCAACGATTCATACTAATCATACAGGACGATATCGTCCTAGATGATATGAACAAAAACCTTCTGATAATCTTAAATTGTCTTGCTTGATTGATTTAAATTTGTACTAATCGTACAGGATGGTATTTATATCATCTTGGACGATAATGTCGGTTTGTTACAATTAAGAGCTATTCTGAAGCTCTTCTATTTAAGACATCTTGTTCCTTTCAAGAGAGTATCTTTTGCTACTGTATTGACCTAAAAAAGCCTAGAGGAGAGGGAGAGTAAGAGAGAGAGAGAGGATCTTGTGAGGCGGAGTTTGTGAGGAATTTTATAAAGGTTGCTCCAAGAAAAGATCTGAGTCGTCTTCTCCGATCATCGTCCTTGGTTCCTTGGGGGTTCGATAGAGGTCTACTTCAGTAACTCATCAAGATTCTTTGTCTGCTTCAGGAGGAAGCGAAAGGAGTCGGGTTCTCTACCTGCTTCAAAAGGAAGCAAAAGGAGTCGGGTTCTCTGCCTCACCGGTGTCGGTGGAAAGGAGGTTAGTACAGGCTTCTCCGCCTTGTTATAGGGGCTAAATGAGAGACACTGAGTTTAGTGCAATACTCGGAGGGCGCCTCCGGGGAATGGATGTAGGTCAAGTTGACCGAACCACTATAAATTTTTATATTTTTTTACTACTTTTTTGCATTTAATTTCCACACTCTATTTTTCTTTGTGGTGAATTTTGATATGGTTTAAGTTTGTGCTTTTGCTTAAAGAATATTTTAAAATACCAATTCACCCTCCCCCCTCTTGGTTAGCCTTGTGACTAGTTCATAAGGGCTTAATATCCCTAACGAATATTCAAGTTTTTGTATTTGCAAGCTAGATCCCTTTTCATAACTCTTAAATACTCTTAGTTGTGAGTATATCTTCTAGATATTAGAGAAGAAAAACTCACTCTCTAATATGAGGAAGAGTAAATCACAAAATAGAATTAGAATCATATGATAAATATAACGACAAGATTATAAAAAATCTGAAGGTAATATAAAGACTTTAAACATTATATATATAAGATAGATTATTGTAGCAAGATTAAAAAGATCTCAAATGCAAAGTTTAGTTGTTAATTTGAGATAGACTTTTATTTAGAAAAGAAAAATATATCACTAAAAAAGTTAGAGGAAGGGAAACAATCAATGTTATTTCTCCCAAACATTATTCCTAACAAATTGGTTTAATTCCTCTTGCGTGGCTAAGACCCAATGAAAGCTGTCTATCTAATTTTATCCATACACATACTATGATTTAATGATTGATGGTAATATGTTTCAATGTGGAAGAAGAGAATATGCTAGAGTTAGGCCTGTCAACATTTGACACGACCCGAAAACACGACCTGAACCCGACCCGAGAAATTCGGGTTAGGGTCAACCCGAACCCGAAACGGGTCGGGTTCGGGTTCTGGTTTTTTACCCGTATGGCATTTCGGGTCGGGTTCGGGTCAACCCGGGTAACCCGATAATGACCCGTTTTCTTATTTATTCATTTAACATTTTTAATTTTAAGATTTAAGATTTCAACTTAAATTTTAAGTGGCCATCCCGACTCCCGAGCCGTCGAGCGAGACTGCGAGCGTTCGTCTCTCTTCGAGCGAGAAAACCCTAAGCTCTTTGCGCCTCTGCGGTCGATTTCGCTGAGATCTCCTCCTCTGCGCCTCTGCGGCTCTTTCATTCTTCCGTTCTTCGTCAATCGTCATCGACTCATCGGCTCATAAGCTCGTTGGTTTGATTTTTTTGTTAACTTGCTTTCGGTTTTCTTTGAAGTTTGAAGTCAAGCAATGAGTGTTGCAAATTTTTATGATTTTTTGTTACGGAAGCATTGATTTTTTTTAGTTATTTGTTTCTTCGATTCTTCCTTCCATTTTGAAGTTGCTGTGGCAGTGTTGCATTGAAATACCGATTAGGGTTTCCCTTTTACTCCTTTAGCTGTTTAGTTTTTTACGAATTTTTATCTGTAGATGCAGTTAATTAGTATATTATGAAATCATAAAGACATTAACAGATTTTTTGTTGAGAACTTGAGATTCGGTTTAGGGTTTATTGAAAAATGAAGTTCCGACTGTTTGTATGTTGAGGCTTAACTTGCACCAATGCTCAATTCTTACTTTCCATAACAGGATTTTGATTCTTTTGAGGAGGAGGTAGAAATGCCAAAAAAATCCGAATTGGAGATGTATCTTGATGAACCAAAAATAGATAGAAAAATTGAGCTAGATATCTTACATTTTTGGAAAGCCAACCAATATAGATTTCCTGAGGTTTCTGCAATGGCACGTGATGTTTTGTGTATTCCCATATCAACTGTTGCCTCTGAAAGTGCTTTTAGTAATAGTGGGCGAATCCTCGATCAATATCGGAGTGCACTAAAACATGATATTGTTGAGGCTTTGGTCTGTGCCAAGGATTGGCTATACGGAGATAAGGGTGAAGTTTTCCTAAACTTTTACTTATAAAATTGCACTTTCTTTAGTAATTAAGAGCTTAATTATTAAAAACATATTATTATTTGTTGGTTTGTTGCAGTTATACATGATCCTGAACTTGAAGCTGTGACTGAAGATGTCCTTACTTTAACAGTAAATGAACTTGAGACAAATGCTGCTGAAAGTTCTGGAATATGAAAAATTTATTTGGTTGATTGGTACTTTGGTTTAAATGTTTAATGTTGAACTTGAAACTTGAAAGACAGTTACATCTTTAATGCTGACTGCTGTATTTCTTTAAGTGTGTTTGGTATTTTGGTTTCGGGATACTGGATACATGCTGCTCAGTCAGCTGCTGTAGTGCTGTTAGCCTGTTACTGCTGTGTTTATTCCTGTTAAAAATTTATTTGGTTGTGCAGTTGTGCTATTGCTAATTTCAGTAATTTGCTATATGCCTATATACATTTGCCATTTCTGTACACGATCCAGATTCCAGAACATTAGCATTTGGCCATTTTGGCTGGCCGGCTGGGTAACCTGTTGGCTGTTGTGATTTTTCGGGCTGTTTTGCACTTTTGCTGAACTTTAATATTCTGACTTATGAGCTGTTCAGTTTATTGCTGGTTCTTTCTGATATTTTGTTGTTGTTTTGAAGTGATGATGCGATGATGATCAACCTTCTCAAATTATAGTGGGAATAATTTCAGAAAAAATGCTATTACAACCAGGATTGACATTTGTAATTTTGTATTCAAATCAAATGAGTAGATACTACATAAAAAAATGAATAGATACTAACTTAATGCAAAATACAATTTGTCTCCTTGGATGGTAATATGCTAATGTTGATTGAACATACACCTCATAAGGTGATTAAAGATTTGGAAGGTTTAATCTGAGCAATGAGCATCATATATAACTTATTTATTTCGCAGAATACAGTTCTTCCTTGTTCTGCGAATACTGAATACAGGTTGTCGGGGTCGTTTGCCTGAAGACTTGAAGTTGAGCAAGGGAAAAGTGACGACGCGGACATTTTGTTGATTTCTAATTTGTAAATGATAATTATTATATGTAATTTTTTTTTGTTAAAGATATGTATTATGTAATATTTTTGTAATTTATTGATTTGTATTTTGTAATTTTTAAATGATATGTTTTGTTGTACATTTTAAAATTTTGTTTAACAATTAATTGAAGGGTACATAACTACTTATTTTTATTTCTGATTAAATACAAAAACCCAAAATTTTAATTTTTATCGGGTCAAACGGTTCGGGTCGGGTTGACCCGGACCCGAACCGGGTCGGGTTCGGGTCCAGCAAAATGACCCGTTTCTAAAACCGGGTCGGGTTCGGGTTGACCCGTATGAACCCGGGTCAGTTTCGGGTTGAACCCGAACCCGACCCGTGACCCGGTTTTTACAGGCCTAGCTAGAGTGTGTCCGGATAAAATTAGATAGGCAGCTTTCATTGGGTGTTTGGGTTAAAGATTGTTCAGGCCATTTTTTTCAAAAGATTGAATATAAAAAAATTTCAACTTTTTGCTTTTCTTGTGGTATAATTGATCATAATAATACTGACTATTTGGAGACGAGCTTTGTTGGGAAGAATACTTCTTCTGGAGCTATTAGAACAAGTTCAATTATACTTAATACTGAAGTTGCAAATCTTTTTGATGTTGATATGAATTCTAAATATGGGCCTTGGATTCATGTCAATTATGGAAGGAAAAAATCAATTATGCTTATGTCAAATCAAATGGAGGAGGGTTTCAGAAGAAAACTTCTTTAAATAATTCTAATAATAATGCAGATGATGGTGCCACCAAATCTAGTAAGGTGCAAAAAAAAAAAAAATTCAGATGTTAATTGCCTAAGTTGTGAAGTTTTAATAAAAGATATTGTAGATAAATATTCTTTTGAAGGATTTATTTTAGATCAGTCTTTAAACAAAACAAATATGAAGGCCTCTTCCTTTCAATCGGATGTGCTTGTGGATAATCTTAAGACTTCCTTCCAATCAAACTCTGGTATGAAAATTATTTCTAATTCATCTTTAATTCCTATTGATGATAATAAGTTTATTATTTTAAATGGAATTATTGATGAAGATGTGATTGATAAGGATTCTGGGAGTAATTATGCTAATATGAAAGCAAACTTTGATGCCAAAATTGGTTTATTCAATGAGTCCAAAGCTTCAAGTGATGATGGTAATGATGAAGGAAATTTGGGAATTGTTAAATTAAGACTTAATAATGAGCTAAAGTCTTTAGGCCCAGTTAAAATTCTTCCTAGAAATAGGAAAGTGGATGTGTTAAATAAATAAAAGAATGGCAGGCCTTCCCCTTTATTATGATTATGTCTTCCATTTCCTTTTGGAATTGTAAAGAGCTAGGAAAAAGGAGACTTTTTTATATTTAAAAGATTTAATCAAAGACTTTGTTGTTTTCTTTATTGGATTAGTGAAAACTAAATTATCTTCCTTTGGTAGAGTGGAATTTAATAGGCTCATTGGTGTTGATTAGGATTTTTTTCTATTTTCTTCTAAAGGTATGTCATATGGCATTCTTCTTTTTTGGATATCAGATATTACTTCATTTTCTATATTTGATGCTTCTTCACAGTATGTGATTGGCGATCTTAAAGTTATTAATAAAGGTGTCTGGATGATTTCTAGTGTGTAAGAGAGTAAGGATATTTATAAAAGAAGAATTTTGTGGAATAAACTTGAGTTGTATTCTTCTAAACAAATTCCTTATGTTATGGGAGGAGATTTCAATTGCATTTAATCTCAAAAAGAGAAAAAAGGAGGGAATATATTTATTTTTAGTAAAGTCCTCAAGAAATGAAGATGTTTATTGCTATAAAGATTCATGATATAAGTGTTATTGGTCCAAAATTCACATTGTGTAACAATAATGAAGGAGGGGCTCATATGTTGGAAAGATATGATAGGTGTTTATTGAATTATATTGCTATTAATAATGGACATCTTATGGTCGTCAGGCATCTGGCTAGAGTTGCTTCGGAACATTGTCACATTATTTTGAATGTTATGAAACCCTCTATTCACCGAAATAAGGCAATAAGATTTGAAAATGTATGGATGTCGTATCAAGCCTCTTCATCAATTGTTTTAAAATCCTATACCAAAGTTGTTGTGGGCAATGAAGATTAAATCCTCAACAAAAGATTTAAAAGATCTTTGAAAGCCTTATACTTTTGGAGTAAAGCTAAACTCAAAAAAATGATACTAAAGATAGTCTTAAAAGGAAATTTTGGAGTTACAATTGGAGGAGTCATCGGTTGGTGGTTTATCTAAAGATAAGTTGTTTTTGCTGAAATCTAAGGTTAATGAATTAAATATTACCATGGCTCTATTAAACACTTATTGGAGGCAAAGGGCTAAAGTTAAATGGATGGAAGGTGGAGAAACAAATTCTAAGTTTTTCCATGCTTATGCGAGTGCAAGAAGAAATGAAAATTGGTTTAGTCAAATAAAAGATTAAAATGGGATGATTGTTGATGATCAGATTGGAATTAAAGGAATTTTTTTTAATTTCTTCAAGAAAAAAAGGAGAGATAGGAATTGATTACTTCATGATTGACCAGCACCATTGAATGTTTTTAATGAATGTGACAGATTATTTTTGGAAACTGAATTCTCCAAGGAAGAAGTTTTTAAGGTGATTAAGCATTTGAGTAATAATAAATCACCTGGTAATGATGGGATCACGTATTCTTTCATTAAAGCTTATTGGAGCATTATAAAGGAAGAAATTTGGAATGCAATTAATAACTTCTTTATTACTACAAAGATGTGTGATGATTGGAAGGATACATTAATCATTCTTATTCCTAAAATCTAGAATCCTATGGTTCCTTCAAATTATAGGCCAATCAATCTTTGTGTGTCTATTTACAAGATTGTGGCAAGAATGTTGCTTAATAGATTGAATTTTGTTCTTCCAAAACTTATTTCTTAAGACAAAGCTACATTTATTAAAGGTCATTATTTAACTGATCATATTTTACTATGGAACAAGCTTATGATAGTATAGGGTGGCCTGCATTAAGACAGGTTTTGGAGTATTTCGGTTTTCCTATGAAATTTTTTGAACTTATCATGGAGTGTGTTATGGATCCTGAATACACTATGTTGGAGAATGGCATTAATTCCAATTGGATTGAAGCAAGGAGTGATTTTAGAAAAGGATTCTCTCCTTACCTATTTATTTTGTGTTCTCAACTATGATCAAATGCTTTTATTCAAATAGGGGGCTAGCTTGAAATTAAAATTACTCTGAGTGCTCCAAGAATATCTCATTTGCTATATGCAGATGATATTCTTATTTTTTTTTCTGAAGCTAATTGAAGAAGTGTCAAGAAGGTGAAGAGCATTATAAAGGATTATTGAAAATGGTTTGGTCAAAATGTTAATGAAGATAAATCATTTATTCTTCTTGGTAAATCTATTAAAAGGAAGAAGAAAAATCATGTTTCTCGTATGGTGGGTTTGAAATCTGTAAAATGAATGAATTATCTTGGTGTGAAGATTGCTTTGAGAAGACTTGTTATTTCAGATTTTCATAAGATGATGGAGAAGGCTTTGAATAAATTGAATGCTTGGGGTAGTAGATATATCTCTTTAGCCGGAAGACTAGTTCTTATAAAATTTGCATTCCTTTGTCTTCCTATTTTTTATCTACACACTCATTAGTTCATAAGGGTTTATTGAATGATTTTGATAAAATGTACATAAATTATATTTGGCATAAACCAAACAATAAACAAGGTCTTCATTATGTAGCTTGAAATGTGCTTTGTAATGCAAAAAATAGGGGAGGTCATGGACTTCATTCAGCAGATGCTATAATTGTGCCTTTGCGTGCAAAATTGGAATGGAATTTTATTTTACAAACCTGATTCTCTTCTCAACAGAATTCTGATTGCTAAATATGAAAGGAATTTGTGGAATTTTGAACATAAAAGAGGATGCTCTTTCACATGAAAAATTATTATAAATGGAGCTAATTTTCTTCAACCAATTGTGAGATGGAAAGTTTCTACATATTCTTCAATTAATATCTTAAAGGATGCATGGATTCTTGATAGAAGAATTGATAGATGGCCTACATTTGTGGTTAATTTTGAAGATATTGACAACTCTCTTGATAATTTAATAACTGATGGAAAATGGAATGAGGAAGAACTAAAGAAATTATTTGGAGATTCGTTAGTGTATCTTATTCAACAAATTCATCTTACTCCTGAATTATTGTCAGATCAGATGGAACTTAAATTGAAGATTTCAGGAAAGTATATTGTTGCTTTGGCTTTGAGGCTTTGTTGGAAGCAGAAGTGGATGATAAATAATGGAATTGGATAAAGAAAGTTCAGTTAAAACCATGAGTTGAGTTGTTTTTGTGGTGTCTATTTAGAAATGCAATTCCTTCTAACAATTTTCTTATGCATAGAAGACTATTGGATAATAACATTTGTCTTAGAGGTTTCCAATTTATTGAAACATCGGAACATATAGCAATTCATATCTTGAAGCTTATCAAAGTCATAGAGTTTCTTAACAAATGGGGATTTCGATTCCTATTTTCATCTCAGTTGCGGATTTGTTTGAAGAGTTGGAAAGGTTAGCAACTTATAATTCTTGTATTGCTAATATGTATTGTACAACTATTTTCTTTTCATGGAAGAGTAGAAATCAAGTAAAGCATGGACGGAATGAAGATAGTCATACGGTAATACCTATTACTATTATTAGCTATGCTATTTCATCTCAATACAATTCCATTTGGGAAAACTAGGATGTTAATCATCCGACACATCTGTCTAACAATTTTTGTCACCCTCCTTCTGATTGGATTAAAGTTAACATTAATGCTTCTTTGTTAAGATCAAATAAAGCATGTATGGAGAAATATTCAGAAATCATAAAGAAAGATTCTTGTTGGTGTTTGGTTTCAATTGTTTACATTGGGATATATCTCAGTTGAAAATGTTGGCAGTTCAATCAATGAAGAGAATTATACAAGGTTGGATGCTTGAATATAAAGGAATCATAATTGAAGGTGATAATTATAATATTATCGAGCTACTTGAAGATTCAGTGATGTATCATAATTGGAAGAATGATTTTTCCTTTTTAAAATATTTCAATCAAGTGTTATTTAATTTTTCTAATAGAAGTTGTAATAACTTAGCTAGTTTTTGTTCTAACTGTGTTTTTTATTTTTTTGTGATTTTTTTTATGTTGTTAGTGGTACTAATATTCACCCTTCCTTTTTTTTTTTTTTTTTTTTTAAAGGATGAATATAATAGATTTTCTACCATTTAGTAGTTTGTTTAGGTTTATTTTTTAATGCAACTGTAATTTCTTTAAAAAAAAAGTATCATCAACAGAATTCAAATAAGCTTCTTCTAATTATATAAATTATTCAAATATTAAGTTAACTCCTATAATATTCAATTTCTTTGAAATAGCATCTATCTGAGCAATAAGAATTAACAAAGCATATGATTCATAAATTTTAGACACTCTCTTAGGATTCACCCTATCAATAGACCACTGAAAATTATTAGTAGTCATTTCATCCATAATTCATAAGCATCCTCAAATGACTTAGACATTAATGATCCTCCAGCTACAGTGTCTAAGATTAACCAAAAAGATCCTAGTAATTCATTATAAAAGGTCTGAATAATCAACCAATTAGGTAAAGCGTGGTGAGAGCATTTCCTAAATATTTTCTTAAATTTCACCTAACTTTCATAAATTAATTCTCCTTCAAACTAGGAAAAAAATGTGATATTATTTCTGTTTATCAATTTTTAAGATGGAAAATACTTAGCTAGGAATTTATGTGTCAACTCAGTCCAAGTGATTAGCCGGAGGGAAAAAAATTTAACCACATTTAGCTATATCCATTGGCGAAAATGGGAATATTCTAAGTCTGATGGCATAATCACTAACATCATTATAATTAAAAATTATACATATTTTAAGAAACTAGCTAAATATAAGTTAGGATATTCAACGAGAGTTCCCCTAAACTGAGAATTTTGAACCATTTGGATAATGGTTGGTTTCAATTCAAAATTATTAGCATAGATAGTAGATCTATTGTTACTCTGATAAATTTATTCTATTATAGAATTAGCATAGTCCCTAAGTGGTTTAGCATGATCCTGATCTTGAATTGGGTCAGACATTGTTAAATATTTTTAGTTTTTTAAATTTTTGCTATAGCCATTCCTATTTATCGATCAAACAATAAGGGCTCCTTACTAGATCTAGCAATCATATAGCAAAGATACAACAATTAAAAGTTTGAAACTAAATAATCAAATATAATATATTTTTTATTTTTAATTTTTTTTAGCAAACATAATAAAAAAGAAAATGATGCAGGTGTAGTAACCCATACTTTAACCTAGGAAAATAAATTTTTTAAGAGTCATTATAAGTCAAATTTAAAAATTATTTTCACCAAGAGATAGATATTATTGTGTTTTTACTATAATATTTTTTTTTTGTAATTTTTAAACAGTAGCACAAATCCTTATGAAAATGAAATATGTCGGTACAAGTGAGAATTTTGGGACCGTCGGGCATTCATTTTGTAAACCAATTTCATAAAAAAAAAATAAAACAAAATGAGTTATTTTATGGATATTTTTCTACAACTTTTAAGCCTAAAAAATATTTAAAATAATTTTATATTAAAATTTATCAAATTATATAACTATATTATTAATATATTATTATTTCACTACAGGAAAATCCATTATTACCAACGGATCAAATACGCCGATAAAATAAAAATTTTGATGGAAAAAGTTTCTATTAAATTTTCACGAATTTTGATGCGACGGTAATTTATGCGTTGGTAAAGAATTTCTGACATATATATTATGCCTAAAACTTTTCCAGTGTACTTTCTAGTGCTAAACCGACGAAAAATAATATGGTAGTTACGTCGCTTCTTTCTCCCTTATTCCAACGTTAAATTAGTCAGAATTTCGGGCTTATTTTTATGCCAAAAATTCTGATGCATAATTCATCGTTGTATACACCAAAAATTAAAAGATGATGATAACCTGCTCATTGTATGCCAGGAATCGATAAAGAATTCTTGTATTATTATTTTCTGTGGAATACCGACGTATTAGTTGCAGAAACATGCAGCAAAAAAAAATATCCCATACAGAAATCTTATTTCTGCAACCTATAGCAAATAGTTACATAAGACAATAACAAACATCAATAACTAATTACGTTTAGTGCAATAACAAACAACTACTCATAAACATCACCAAATATTCAAAAAGATCACAAAATATTCATAAACATCAACAATGTTCATAAACTTCACTAAATATTCAGAAACTGAAATAGTACATATGAAATTGAAAAAACTAAGCTACTCTGAATCCGTCAACTCATCATCCACTGGAACTACCTCCTTTCCACTGAATTGCTCCCTAATTTTTTGTATTTTATCCAACAACTAATTTTGTTGCGTCTGCATCTGCATTTGTATTTTTGCCTGTAATTGCACTTACCAATTAGCTTGTGATTTTCTTACTTGATCTAGCTCCACTTGAAGGGTAGCTACTTGTTGACTATATAAGGACTCCTGGGAGCTTGTTATAAAGTTGGATCCATTAGAGGTCATCCCCTCATATGCCTGGGCTTGCGAACCTAACCTTGTTAAATTCCTCCTACCGCTTACCACCAGATGCGATACTCATAATACTCTACAGAGCTGCCAAAGAACCCTCACCCACTGTAGCTTGGCTCTCTCGAAGCCGTGTATACTCCTCCTATGAAAGTTAATAAAAATTTAAGTAATTTAGATATAAAATAAAAAATATCAAACACAGATACTTACATGGACTTTCTTTACTCGCTCATCAACCCATTGTTGGTGCTCCCGCCGCTCTTGGGTGTGATTATATAATTCAACATGAGTTGGTTCTCTACTCAGTATCTTTTTCTGTAATAGACTTCCATTAATATTCCAATTAAAGAAAAATTTTAAAAGCTTTAAAATTCCTTATCAAACATCACATATGCTCAGTATGTGGAATTTAGGCCCTAGTATGAAGGGACTACCCATGCCCCCAACATCAAAAGCTCTATTCTATAAATTTTGATCTCTCCTACTATTATACTCTGCGCTACCCCAAGCATTATTCAGCTCAGCCCATACAGTCTCTCCAATCTATAGTGGCTACATGCTAGTCTTTCTAATGTCTGTAAACATGTCACACATTTGAATCAACTCATGCTTCTCAAAATTTTTTATAATTCAGTCATTGTGTTGGGGAAGCCAACAAAAATTTTTATGCATTTAAAAATATATAATACATAATATATATGTTTGTTATCTTAAGTAAAAAAGAAATAATTTAAAATATTATATTCTGTCTTGACAGTAGCATGCAATAAATCATAAAAATTATGTGCCTCCTTATTTGGTAACTCTTCTGTATATTGTTCGGATTGTGTTCCAGTTATATCATGAACTAATTCCTCAAAATTTGATCGGAAATTTTCATCCTCGGCTATATTACTACTTGTAGATGGGCTGCATCAAAAATCAAAATGTGGCTCGTACTCATCATGAGAAGTCTAATACCAATATTATGGCATGAAACCTCTGCGATACAGATCAATAATAACATCATCTAGTCATAGATGCATTTGATTTTTATGTTTAAAATATGGACATCAAAACATTCCATTTGATATGAAGTTGGGCAGTTGCATCGCTGTCGGAATGAAAATGTTCACCCCATTAATGAATTCATCTATTAATGTCTTTCATCATTGCGCTGATCGATTATACATATGACTTTTTTTATTTCTAGTATCTGTAATATAGCTTACATATAATATGGAGCTATTAGTTATTATTAGAAAATCTTTTAAAGAGAAATATATAAATTTCAATGTGTCTTTTATCGATTGTCTAAAGATATTTCTAATAACAACAACAACATCATCAAGCATTTGTCCCACTACATGGGGTCGGCTACATGAATGCTTTTTCTCCATTGTGTCATGTTAAAATTCAAATTCTTGTTTAAATTTAATAAAGAAAGATCATTTCTAATATTTTCTAACCAAGTCTTTTTAGGTCTACCTCTACCTTTCTTAACATAAGTCAAATTTAATAACTCTACATTCCTAACTGCTCTAAACCTAAATCTAACATAAGTCTAATACATCAAGTCTTTTTAGGTCTACCTTTCTTAACCTAAATCTAATACCTCTAAATCTACCTTTCTGCAGTACAACGGTCATGACCATAGGAAATTGAAGCGAAAATATGATTTGCTCATTAAGGAACAAATAGAAATGAGAAAAACTCTATAAGCTGCCAAGTGTGAGAATGAACTCAAAAGCCAAGAATGACATGAGGCATGGGCATCACTATGGGAACTTCGAATGGAATCTATGTGAAAATCTTTGCATGTTGTCTCCTTAGGTATCAAACCTATACTACAATATGCCTCCTAAACTGAATGTTATTAACCACTACATTGTTTCTTCTTAGCTTTTGTCATGGAAGGACAGGTTAAGGATAAAGGCGGATGGTATCCATGTGTAGGAGATCTATGAGAGAAATTTAAGCATACACCAAGATACATCCTCTTGCAAATGTCTAGTGAGAAAATCCATGAAAAAAGAAAATCTTATGGTGGATTATCCTCTAAATAGCGGCGGAAGTGGACGACTGAGGCAGTGAACGCCAGCAAACTCGGTGAAAGTCCGTTGGGTGATGGGTCAGTCTCAGCAGCGACGATGTTCGGCTGAGGCGACGGAGGCGAGCTGAGTGAACAAAAAATGGTGAGGAATGAAATAATAAGGCGGATGGGCTCGGGAGAGAAATAGGGCTTGGACCGACGGGTTTTTTGAAGGATAAAATGCTGGAGAGGTTTCAGTTGAACAATTTAACGATAATTATTCGTCGTGTTTAAATACACTGGCGTAATATTTGTCGGTTAGTACGTCGAAATTATCGGTGAAAAATACATCACATTATAATATGGGTTTACAGATTACGACGACCTCAAAAGCAGATAATGCGCTGGAAACTTACTGGCGTAACATACGCCAAAAAATTTGTTATAATTTAATCGTCGAATAAAATGCCTGTTCGAACGTCATAATTTCTGACGTATAGATTTCTACCATAAGCTACGACCGTAATCATGGGTTTTCCTTTAGTGTTTTATTATAAAATTTAAATCTATTAATTAATCCTATAATCGATTTCTATCCTATCATTGGGCTAAGTAGAGAAAAAAAATTAAGAGAGAAAATTAGATGAGAGAGAAAAAGAGGAGTTTAGGTTTACATGCCATAAAACAATTTTTATTCATCGACTATGTTAGAAAAATTGCTCATCTCATTTTAAAGAATCATTATCCTATTCTGATTCAATAATTTAGTATTTTCAGATTTTTTTTATCAAATTTCTATTTTTTTTACCAAAAAATGAAAATAACTTTATATTGGTAAACATTTAATCGCATAACTTTTAAAATGTTGTATAAATTAAGATTATGAATGTTTTAAATATTTATTTGTGATATTTTATTAGATGATTTTGAAAGAATAATAGTTTTTACCAATTCAAATTTTTATTTTAACATTTAAAAATAATACTTAAATTTAATTAAAGTTTCAAATTATTATTATATATGATCCCCAGTAATTTAGTTACATTCTAAAAATGTGAATTACTACTTAGTAGGGTTTTCTATTGCCTATGGATGGGACATTTTGGCACTTTCTGAATTAACCTCAATTATGTTTTATTTATTACATTAAATTGGTAGTACATATGGATATGTCATTATTACTATTATATTACTGTAATAATAATGTGTATATGTAAATGAGAAGAAAAGACTGGTTGACTCGGTTGGAGATTAAATGACTTGTATATGGTGGTGGGTCGATGGGATTTCTTTTAAATATTGTGGTTCAGTGTTATCTTTATTAATTCATGTAATACTGATTGGAAGTTGTAAGGAGGTATTACTATACCGATGGGTAAAGAATGATGATTCTATTTATTGAGCCAATGGTAACCGACTACTAATTACTGAAAAATGTTGTGATAACAAGAACTTCTTAGTTATTTAGTGTGAATACTGATATGCATATTATTGAGGTAATATTTCTATTATTATATGAATTTATTATTATTACACGAATTTATTATTATTTTTTATTTTATTGCTCGTACAACTAAACTTTTATTGTTACCGATATGAACACTGATACAATTTGATACTATTGATTATTGTACTAAAATTGAGTATGTGACATAATAAGCACGTAAAATACTGAGCATATAATATATTAGATGCTCCTATATGATTTTATTACATTTATATGATTTTGATAGTTTTTTATTGATATTTTGGTTTTATCGCTTTATATGATTTTTTTACTGGTTAATAGTATTGATATGATGACTACTTTATTGATTTGACATTTATACTAGTTTATTAATTTCTCCAATATATCATTTTATTGACTTTCATATCATATTATTTTACTTATTTACATACTTTACTACTAGTGTATGTAAGTTTTATTATTTCTGCACTAATTCAATAATCGTATGAATACTAGTGCTATGATTTGACTATTGACATACATATTGTTCATATATCTTGCATTGAGTTCAGTTATAGAATATGGTTACTTTCTTGGCTCTTAAGCTCATTATATATAATTAAATAATTTTAAATCAGGGTAAGAGAGCAGCAAGATCCTTCATATTTAAGTTCTTAATATTTTAGTTATTCTTTTGTACTCATAATGAAATAGTTGTGATAGGATTAAATAGATCATAAGTATTGTATATGATTTTTTGAAAATAGATACATATGTATATATATTGATATTTGATCGATAATTTTATCTCTACTGCTATTTATGTTTATAAAAGAAATTAGGTAATTCTAGTTGTTTATTAAAAGATAAAAGAATAATTCTTTTATATTAGATTCTAGAATATCACAATAAGTAGGTTTAAATATATACTTATTTCAACAATATAATAAATTGCAATAAGCACGTTACTTCCCCAATAACAGTGCCAAAAACTTAATGGGAGGCAAGCCCAAGGCCAGAAGTTAATGGTGAGCTAATGTGAAACTCGCTAAACTTAAAATATTTTTAGGTTTTCTTTTATATAAAATTTATAATAGCCCACTAATTTACGCAAATATATCGTGCTGAATCAAGTAATCAAGTCATAAAATAAAGTATCGAAGCCACGAGAAAGTTTTATGCTAAATTGCAATAAAACTGCTATTGTTTACTCCCATTGCATGAATTTATCCTGCTGAAATGAAAAATAAAAATATAAAATTCATACCACTAAATAAAAATAAGTAAAAATGGTTAATATAATTATAATAAAATATTTTTGATTGATGCATGTAATTTACATATATTTCCTAAAGAAACTCTTAATTGTAGATATAGATCATAGCATGTGCATTTCTAGATCTCTATCGATCTTAAGGGATAAAAAGAAAAACTTTATTCTTTCTAGAATTTTACTATTTCTATATAACCTAGAATATTCAAACATTCTATGTTTAGGCAAGTCAATATTCTATTTTAATATTTCTAGTTATTCTTTTATTCCTTCATCGAGGCTATACATCATACTAGGTTTTAACTACACACATGGCCACACTATAGGAAAACGCTCATTATTGATGGCCACATTTGTCGGAAATATACAAAATCCATCGAAAAAATAGCTTTCACGCAGGAATTTTTTTTTGGTAAAATACACATTGGAAAACCAACATTAGCAAAAAAAAATTGCCATAAACATTTCCAATGGATTATTTCCGTCAAAAAAGTTTCTGGCAAATTTTAGACCAAAATTTAGTGTTAGAAAATTTTTTAAAAAAAGTTGCTCAAATTTTGCTTGAGCGAGCCAGCCTACAGCACACCCGCCCGCCTACCTGAGTCCGCTTCCTGCTTGACCGGGCTAGACCGCCTACGTCCGAGAAAAGTCTTGAATTTAGCCCCTTCGGAGATCTAACGCCCAACTATTAGGCTACGGGGAAAGATCTATATAAATGCTATATACTCTTTTTATTTATATTATAACTTACAAAATATTAAAATTAATAATTGACTAAATACTTAATTTGATATTTTGGTGGAAATTAATTGAAAAAGTGAAAAAAATAATGACATGTATTAATTTTTGAGATCATCATTAGTATCTTGTTCTAATAAAAAGTATAACTCAAAAGAGCTGTCCACAAAAGAGGCAAAGAATGACATTATAAGCAACACATTCTTTGATTAAAGCAATAATTAGAATACTATGAAATTTGGCTAAAATACAACTCAATTAAGTGTGACAATATAAGTGATATTAGTTTGATTAAAAAATGTTAATTAAAAATATTAAAAATTGTTAATTAATAATTGTTAATTGATTAAAAATTGATAAAAAAGGAGAGATTTTTATTACCTTATGATTAATTGTTTTACTAGCTACTACTTAATTAAGGATAGTAAATTAAAAGAAATGATTATTTTATATCTTAATCCAAGTAATTAATCCATATAATTAAGGAAAGATATAAAACATGCCATTCACATGGAGTCACATTACATCACTTTGTACATATACAAGTCTTTTCATGCAAGTCAATCTCTTTATTAAGATCACCATTAAAGATATGCACTTTAAATTGACCAATGGATAGAGAATCAAACTTGAGCCTTATTCAGGAGCTTTATCACTGTTCATATTCAACTTGTATTAAAAAAAATATTCCATCCATAGTTACTATTGAACCGCATGCAACTTTGAAGCCTTGAATGCACACACCTAAAGCGAAGTAAAACATTATTGAAACATCCCAAGTTGTCAAGCTAAAAATTAATGATTGTCCCTAAATGCTTCCTATTTAGCATACTTAGATATGATTATAACTTTCGAAATGTTGCTTCAAAAATCTTGTCGTGTTCACTTAGGTTTTATTTGAGACGGTTTTTGTATTGCTTCTTAAAGCAATTTTTTAGTACATAAATTTTAATTTTTGCACTAAAAAGCTACTTTAAGATGCAATAAGAAAGCGGCCACAAACAAAACCTTAGTCACATATGATATAATCATCTTTGGCTTCAATTTATGATAAAAATTGGAGTGTCAACCTCTTAGCTCATAAGCATACTTCTGATTGGGTTTATTGACAAAGATGTCTTTGTAGAACAATTCCTAAATTTTCAAAATATTGATTAACTATATCTTTTTTATAATGTGATATAACATAATGAGTACTTTCTTGATTGAAATAAATTTAATATGAGTAGAGTAGATGCCCTCTTTATCAAGAAACAAGGGGATGATAAAATAATTATTTAAAATAATGTAAATAAAATTTTGTTTGCAAGTACAAAAAGAATCTTAATGAGTGAAGAGTTCGTGATTAGGTTAATGTGAAAACTCGTTTTTCTTGGGACTTTATGTGAAAAAGTGAAAAAAACCAATATGACATGTATTAATTTTTGAGATCATCATTTGTATCTTGTTCTAATAAAAAGTATAACTCAAAGAACTTGCCCACAAAGGAGGCTAAGGCTTCATTTGGAACCGGTTTTTTTTTTTTTTTTTCTTGAAACAACTTTTTAATAAAAAATATGTAATTTCATTACTAAAAAGCCGCTTTAAGAATCAATAAGAAAGCTGTCTCAAACGAAGCCTAAGAATGTCATACGCATATGCTTTGATTAAAGCAATAATTAGAATACTATGAAATTTGGCTACAATACAACCCAATTAAGTGTGACAATATAAATGATACCAGCTTAGTTAAAAATTCAATTCACTCATAACAAACTGAATAATTAAGTTTAGACACTATTTTATTAAAGATAATGCTTCTCATGATCATATTGAAGTTTAATTTTGAAGGAATTTCTCTTCAATATGAATTTTTTGTGTTGTCAAAAAAGAGAGAAATATCTATTGATATTCATTTTAAAATATGCATGATCTAAGGAGAGAGAGAGAGAGAGAGAGAGAGAGACTTGTTATGATTAATTGTTTTACTTAATTACTACTTAATTAAGGGAAGATAGTAAATTAAAATTTCCATAAAAATTCCCTGAACAGCAACAATTAAAACATAACTCTAATCTAATTTTCTTCACTTCGAATTAAGTTTTCTCATTGGTAAATGCGTAACATCCTCTTTCAACTCTTCTTTGCTCTAAAAATAACTGCACATCTTCTAAATGAATTGAGGACAAAAACAAACCCTCAATGTTTCGAACAATTATTACGTCCTCCGACTGGATGCAGAGAAACATCCGGTCGCAGGCAAAATCCGGCTATACCGAGGTGTACCGAGTTTTTTTCGAAAAACTCGGTACACCTCGGTACAGCGGGATTTTGCCTGCGACCGAATGTTTCTCTCATTCGGTCGACCGGACCAAATAAAACTTCCAATGTTTGAGGGATAGGAACAAGTCATTGCTCATTAAACACTATCAGCCTAAGTGTGACATTATAAGTGATATCAGCTTAATTAAAAATTCAATTCATCACTCATAATAAACTGAATAATTAAGTTTAGACATTATTTTATTAAAGATAATGCTTCTCATGTTCATATTGAAGCTTAATTTTGAAGGAATTTCTCTTCACTGAACAGCAACAATTATAACACAACTCTAATCTTCCTCTTTCAACTCTTTTTTGCTCTAAAAATAACTGCACATCTTCTTAATGAATTGAGGACAAAAACAAACCCTCAATGTTTCAGGGATTGAAACAAGTCATTGCTCATTAAACACTATCATTCCTAAGAAGCATTGTAGTTACAAAAAGAATGAAAATTGTACCTATTACAAAAGCTTTACGTTCTCATGGCTCTAGAGGCAACCTCCGATCGGTTTTCCACTTCACCTTCCAACCTATCAGCATTTCCCTATAGAAAGAAAAACCAACAATTTGTAAAACCTTCATACCAGTATTACTAAGATAAAATCTGAAATCATCTAAAAGCTTAATCATTCCAGACATTCCAGATATTTACATTAGATGTATATCCTCTATCATGTTATTCTTGCTACGAGTAGAGACTCTTGATATTTAATGAACCGCATGATTAAGGTTTCGTTCGGGACGGTTTTCTTTTTGCTTATTAAAGCAGCTTTCTAGTACAAAAATTAAATTTTTTACTAAAAAGCTGCTTTATGAAGCAGTAAGAAATACATCCCAAACGAAGCTTAAATATACACGGCATGATTTGCATATTTTTACCTCGGCGTCCTTCATCCTGCATATGCGGAGATAGCTTTCCAACGCACCATCGCCATGTAGAATTTTGGCTCCGCAGCCAGGTTTGTCAACAGAGCCTACAGCTTCTTCATCCACCACCACTGCATCTACACGCTCAATGCCTGTCTTGGCATCTGGGATCTGAAAGATTTTACATTGGAGAAAAGGAATAAAAGATGGAGAAATTGCACAAATTAGATGGGCAGGATAACATAGTTGGAAGGCCTGCTTTTTTAGCCAGACTGGTTGTCAATCAATATTATGGTTATTTGGTATTTTCAGAATCATAATTAACCTTTATAAAGTGATGCATGCTTGTACACTATGATCCATATAAGAAAGTGATGTGATATGGTTAAGGGAAGGGAGTGTGTATTGAAAAGAGGAGAAATTATTAGAAATTGAAAATGGTTGCAGCTCTACGTTTGTAAAGCGGCTCACACGGTCAACAGTAGTACATAATTTACTCCAAAACTTAAATCCGTTAAAACTCCCTCAAAGAAAGCAGCAGGCGGAGGCCGGGGCCAAATTTTCGGAGCCCACAGTGCTGTAAATGATGAAATCAGTTAGGAAATAACGTATTTTGCTGTAATTCAGAAAATGGGATAGAAGATAGAAAAATAAGAGTTGTCATCAAGGGTTACTGTTGTTGTTGGTTGATGCTTGTTGAAACTGTAAGTAGAAGGCTGCTGTGAAAACTGTAGTAGTTGATGTAAAAAAGGAAGGAACTGGACATCAAGTGAGGAAAAGGAACTTCATGAGAGAAAATGAATTTAGATTGAATGAGGAACTTGATTGAGGGAAAGTTTGTAAGATTTAATATAACTATTTAATTTCTTTTTTTATCTGAATGTTTATATTGAAATGAAGAAATTTATGTTTTAGGTTGTATACCAAAGGAAAAGTAATCAGAATACTTTAGGTGAACCAATTTACCCAACTGTTCTAAAAGACAATGTGAGATACCTAAACGATTCATAGAAATAGTAAAATTTTTAACATTTGCAAATTCATATATGTTATGTTTATGATATCAATATTTCAATTTATTCAACTTTGTTCATATATTTGAATTGTTGTTGAATAACTTAGTATTACTAACATTAATACTGTGTGATTATGAAAATGGACATGAAAATGAAAGAGCTGAAAATAAAATAAGTCATATATGAAGGATAAGCCTGCAGAAATAAAGGTGAAAAATCTAACGAGGTAAACATATACTCTCAAAATTCTAAAAGTTGGAATTCAAATCAAACCTTGAAAGAGATAGCAGCTTCAATTCTAAAAGTTGGAATTTGGACTCAACCATGAATTAGAAAGCTAAAAGGGTACAAAAGCTTATAGTCATCATATGACTTATCTAAATGTGTAGAACAATTAACAAGATATAAAGTAACGTTATGCATTTTTTATGATCAGTGTGATTTAATGTGTTTTAAAATAATTGTTATCAAGGTTATTCGCATTTTTTATACATTGCTTGTGTATTTTATTGAGTCCTACCTCATTAGCAGTGGTTGAACTGCAGGAAATGGAAAGGAGCCCGTAGGACATTAGTCAAAAAGGGTGACCGCCCTTTTTGGTATAAATATATTTTGGGTATACATAGAAGTCTAAGTGGAAGCTGTAAAAAAGCTTTTGGAATATGTAAGTAAATTTTGAAAAGTTATCTAATAAAACTCTATATTTGTTTTGATTTTATGTGAGTTTACTCGAGTTATATTACATGCTTCCTGTCAGGAAGCATTAAGTATAGAGCTTGTTATGTTGATATATTAAGAGAGTCTAAATATATTCATTTTTACTCATTTGATACTGATTGAAGTAGTTTAGAATGGGTGTTAGTAAGAAGAGACATGTTTTGATTTTCCTTCTCTATTATACTTCAAGTTGACCGTAATGGGTGTGACAGAAATTCGTATCATAGCCTAAATTAAAATCAAATTGAAGCATAATTGGATTTATACAATGAAGTAGGAAGAGATATAATGATGTATATAGAGCTATAGGTTGAATAGAACTATGCATGTATTCATTAAAGACAATAAACATACCTGCATACAAGGCCTATTTAATGTTTTAAAATGATCATGCTTATTGCCATTAATATATGTATTATATGAATTATCTCGGGATTAAAGTAGGATTTAATGAAAAATAAATGAACATTTAAGGGATGTTTATGCGTACATTATTTTGAACATTTTGGTATTATAAAAACAAACCATTCAAATATGTTACTCAAGTTGGCGGTCCAGCTTAAATGAGTTTCTGTCCACAGAGATTATTTGATTTCTCATATGTTATCCATACTCATCTCACCTAGGGTACTCACCCCGAGGACATGCCACCCACAAGCCACTCGCTAGAGGTGCCCCAAGTCACGTCAAAGATAAATGGCCAAGTGTGTCTACTTCACCCTAGTTCATGTATCTATATCAATTTGTACCTAGCAAATTATTTATTATTTTTTTACTTTTCTAAATGTAGCCTTTCCTACAGACATAGCCTTCCCTATATTTTGGACTTCATAACATTTTTATTGTTCATAATGATTACTTTGTTACTCATCTGTTCTCCATACTCACTGATCTAGGCCAAAACAAATTTGAATCCAACAAATATGATCCAAAAAGTTGTGGTGGAAGAAAGTATCAATAATATCACGACATAAAAACTATATGTAATTCATCAAGATTGGAGTGAAATTAGTTCTAAAGCAAACGACATTGATTTAAACAAATGAAAATAAAGTTAATTTCATGTCATCCAAAACTCAAAGTTGCTTACCTTACCATTTAAAAAAACATTAATTTAAAATATCAATCCAGAGACCGCAACAAGAACACTAAAATAAAAAATCATGCATTTGTCTATGGGATTCATCTCTTTCACTTTGCCTCAGTTCTCGAGAACAAAGGATGGTTCCATCCAAAAATAATTACCCAAACTCCCCCATGATAAGTTTATGACACTTTAAAAAAAATAAAAACACATATAAATTTAACTATTGTTGCATCCTGCAAAATTCGTGGTTGTAGATATAGAGTTTAGCTTCTAAGCTTTGTGCGAAGATCCATCACACAGACAAATCGAAGAGGGGTGCAAAAGTCATAAGAGACACCAAGATTTTTATGTGGAAAATCATAAAAAGGGAAAAAAAATCATGAGGTCTGATGATTCTACTAGGATTTATTGTTGATTACAAATGAGGTCCTTCCTTGGGGCAAGGCCTTAGCTTGATATAGCAAATATACATCATATAGAGCACATTAAATGGTGAGAGTTTTAAGAATCTAGTAATATGAGAGTTGTTTTCAAGAGAGTGTTAGTATGTCCATTTGGTGGATAGGACAATAGTTGGACGACGGTTAGTTAGAGGGACCCTAGTCGAAGAGTGATGGAGGTTGGAGGGATCGTAGTTGGCGTGCAACCATGGTTGGAGGAGAGACGGTAGTCGACAGGTGACAGTGGTCGGAGGGACCGTCTTTGGCGGGTAACGGAGGATGGAGAGACCATAGTCGAAGGGACTGTCATCGGCGAGCATGTTCGTTCAAGAAAAATGGCTTTAGGGTCAATGACAAATTCAGGTCGTGACTCGTATAGGCGAAGCAGCGCGATCAAACGGGCACTCAGGTTTACGACTGTGTGACGTCGGGCAGTCGTATGCAGTGGACAGGCCAGCTAGTGCTACATGGCTTGAGTCGTACAGCTGAGGCATGCAGAAGTCACTTCACGCAGGAGGAGTCGCGCATACATGGGGTCCATAGTAGAGGTTAGGATCTGGATTCGGGCACACAAGAGTGCTTCGGGCATTTGTGGAAGATGCAGTCGTAAGGGTCTTCACGCACAGGAATTTCGAACGGGTGGCCGAATACATGTTGGTATCATGGCTTCTGATTGCAAGAGGAAGCAGGAGTTCGGCAGAGAAAGAGTGAAGTGAGCTGAGCCTTTCACATGAGACGAACAAAGGTAGGTAAACAAGAACAAGAGAGCGAGCTCTTTTTTTGTTCTGTTTTGGCATCTTTTTATCAATTGCAATGTTTAAAATTGCGTATTCGGGTATTGAGACGTTTTTCATTCGTGAGGCGAGGCGTAAGCCTCAAGGCGTTTTGAGGCGTAAGCCTCAAAATCAAAAGATTGCGTAAACATAAAATGATAAATTTTTTAAATACTAATGAGTGAATAATATAAAACATAAAAAAGCATAAGATATGAAGTGAAATCAAAATATCTCAATAATAAGACAACATGAAATATAGTTCAACTCAAAATTCTATCTTTCCCAAATCCCAGTATTCTTTTCATTAACATATAATTCCAATTTCTAAAAATAAATAGCAATGACATATCACATAAGAACTCATAAATCATCAGCACTGTCATCACTAAGGGGTTCTTCATTTGAATCATCATTATGATGAACTGCTCTCTCCCCTTCCTCCTCTCCTATAGAGTCCAATGTCGGGCATTTACTTCAAGATTTATGTAAGTTTTAATATATATAGCTTGAGGCGTAAGCCTCATGCCAGTGAGGCGATGCGGGCCTTAAGGCAGGCCTCAACCAAATTGAGGCGCAAGCCTCATAACAAAAACTTGAGGCATAAGCATCGAGGCGTTTTTTACTGGAATTGCGCAAAGGCGGGCCTCAAGGCGAGCCTCACATTGCGCAATTTTAAACCATGATCAATCGAATCATCAAAGTGATGTGTTGCTTTATGAAGCATCGCATTTATCCAATTACTTTTGAAATGATGCATTTGTTCAAATTTTTCCTTTTTTTTTCTTTTTTTTTTTAATTTCTATTTTAATTCAGTTAACAAATTGCAATCCAACAAATTTGTTGAGTGATTTTCACGCAATAAATTTGTTGCAATCACTAATTATATGATTTTCATCGTTCGCCTTTTATTTGTCAAGTTATGTGTTTGATTGGAACATAACATGTACACTACTCCGTTCGGAACCTTCAAAAGAACAAATTTGGAGGAAAATTGATAGATACGATCCGTCCCAATCGATCTCTATTCAGGATCAATTATATTGACATCAAGAGATGTTAGCTAATAGAGATATATTACGGTCTTTTTACTCATTCTCCTTGGATGACTCCTTTTGACTCAAATCCTCCAATTGGGCATGATCCTCCAAATTAGATTGTCACCTTCATATTAAGTCACAGTTACAGTACCACTTTGGAGCGGGTTGTCGTGAGTATGATTTATGGTGATTAGGATATTTTATAGCCAACAGCAAACTTTGCAGAGAGTATAGAGATTTCGAATGGGTGGTCGAAGACACGTTGGTATCGTGGCCTTTGATTGTGAGAGAAAGCAGGAGTTCGGAGCAAGAAGAGTGGAGCGGGCTAAGCCTTTCGCGTGAGACGAACAGAGGTAGGTAAGCAAGCACAAGAGAGCTAGCTCTTTTTTTTTTGTTCTGTTTCAGCGCCTTTTTATCAATCGAATCATCGAATGGATATGTTGCTTCCTGAAGCATCGCATCAATCCGATTATTTTCTAAAACGATGCATCTGTTTAGATTTTACATGTTTTTTTCTCTTTTAGTATCTCTATTTTAATTCAATAAGCAGGGCAACCAAGGTCAAAGGAATCGTATTCAGAGGGCGACGATGGTTGGAGGGACCATATTCGAGTGGCTAACGAAGGTCCAGTAATTATCTGCGGTTGGATGGAGGTCTGGCACTAATCAACGGTGGGCAAATGGTTGGAGGTCTAGCAGCAGTAGGCAGCCGGCGGACATGCGAAGGTTCGGTAGTGATCAGTGGACAGGCGGTGCTCCGGCGACGTTCGATGGTCGGACAGTGGTTCGTTGAAGGTCAGTGGCTGGGCAGATGTCCAGCGAGGTCGTCAGACGGGTGGTGGTCCAACAACGATTGGCAAACAGGCAATGGTCTGGCAATGATCAAGAAGCTTACTGGCGGTGGTGCTTAGGTAGAACTCTAAAATCCTTGAAGCCTCCCGCCAAAAGGTCCAAGCTTCCAAAGGTCTACGCCCCCTTTTCATATAGGAAGGGGGGATCTATTTATAGAGTATTGAAAGATAAATGCTCTATAATTATGAAAAAAATCAAGGAAAAATTCGGAATGCTTCCATCGGATGGCTCATACTGATACCCTCAATCATAGAGCATTCATTCAGCATTTAATTACCTTAATGATGTCAGAATTAAGAGATCTTAGGCTCGTTAGATTCGTCTTGTCAAGCCACACGATTCAACTATAAGCATACTATAATTGAATATCATTTGGTCATCCATTTTATGCTTTGAATCTTCCAAATATGCTTCAGTCCCTTAATTTGGGCCCATTTGGGCTTGAACTAAACCGATTTTAGTGTCATTGTGTTCATCTTGTCGAGAGGTTCAATGTGGAGTTCGGATGGCTTTGAATTTAATTTAGGAAGTTATCAACTCTTATATGCTTCCAGATTTGTGCCTAATCAAGACAATTTTTGGTAGCGTATCAATTATTAATCAAAATATTCAAAGTACTTGGTCAATTCAAAAGAAAATATATTTGTAAAAGCTGAGGATAACTAAGTAATTAACAAACCTCATACATTGCATCCGTCAAAATACTTTCTAAAATTGCACGTAAAGCTCGTGCACCTGTACTTTTAACCATAGCCTTTGCTGCAATCAGCCTTAGCGCTCTTTCTGAATAGTGTAGCTTAACCTGAAAGGAAAATAAGATTAACTGATTAGCTCTGAGCCAGTAGTTTTAGGTTAAAATTTTAATAGATAACGGCGTACTCACATTGTTCATATCAAACATTTTTCTGTACTGTTTACAAAGAGCATTTTTTGGCTCTGTTAAGACCTGAAGCACATTAAATAAATAAGGCTTGTCAGCTTTTATGAAAATAATTAGCAAACAAAAAGGTTTGGACATATTTACAATCAACTTCTTATAAGACTGACCAACAAAATCAATTTCAAAAAATAATAATTCGTTTTCCTTTTAAGATCAACCATGAATTAAGGGTCGGCATAGGAAAGTGATTAATCTGGATCCATTATGACTACAGGTCATATATTCGAGTAATGAGACTTTCTGCAATGCAACTCAAGACTAGTTACATCATCCCCTCTATGCCCACCTTACATTGCCAGAAGACTAATATGCTTGGTTATTTGACCCTAAAAACTTGGTTTTATGTGAATGGTGATGCTTATGCCAAGGGGTATATTAAACATGGTATTATGAATTATTTGAGTGCATTAAATAATCTAAAAATACATTACAATATGACAGTCCCATCTAGAAGTATTTGTGCTTCATAACCATTACCAACAAAGTTAGCATTTGATGCAGTATAACATTGATATATTATAACTGAAAAGAAGAATGTAGTCATCAACAAAATTACCTGAACAAGTTGGTCCATAGTCAGCCCTGACAAACTGACTACTATGGGAAACCGGCCAACAAATTCTGGGATGAGGCCATATGCAATGAGATCACCACTTTCAACCTTCGAAAATGCTCCAATATTTTAAATCCAAAGAAATTTGAGAAAAAGAAAGATATAGCATACTTATAAAACAAACTGATCCAACCAGTTTATATATTTTTGCTTCTTACAGATTCCAACAAGGATGAAGTCACTGCAGCATTTATTGGTGCACCTATCGCCATATTTGCACGAACCGGTGCTCCAAAACCAATTGAAGAATCTTTTCGTCTGATGTACAAATAAAATGTAAACCTCCTCTTCGTCAATAAGGTATACAGTAGTCAAGATGGCTCCTGTAAATCCATCTAGAATCATGAAAATGAGTTACCTTTCAGAAATAGTCTTCTCCAAACCAACAAACGCACCACCACATATAAAAAGAATATCCTTTGTATCAATCTGCAGGTGAAAACAAGGTCCATTAAGCTCGCAAAACTAACGCATCATATATCCGTAGGTGCATCCACATGATTCCAAACTTACACAGTGCACCGATTCACACACACAAATAAAAAGAAAGAACCTATAAAAGTTTATAAGCTATGGTGGATTATTAATGTTGGAGTCTTGGACAAAGCAGGACTAAAAATGATCTACGCCAAGTCAAAGGATAATGAGAAATTAATGATCTTAAATTCAAGTCAAATAGAACCATCCAATTTACTTAAAAGAGAGTAAACAAAAGTATTTAAACATCCTTATAAGAGTTTTAATATGAAGAATAGTTGTAAATTTAAGGGACATACAGCGGTGAGTACCTAGGGTTGATAATGATCCAATTGGGCTAGATCCTAAATTTGCAATGAGAGCTCGATCCTGTCCATGATTAAGTATTTTTTACCTTAAAATGTCTCAATTTGGTATATTAGAAGAAATATATATATATATATATATATAGAGTCATTTGTTAGCTCGCTAGTTTTGATGAAGGCTTATCTCAAAGATAAAATTCATTATAAATGTGCCTTGTATTTAAGTTGATTTAGCTTGATTCAAACTCAAATTAAACTAAAAAATTATATAATTTTCATGCGAGCTTCAAGGGAAAATGCAAAACACCAAAATTTAGCAGCTAAACATCACCTCTCATGATGTTGCTTGCTCAATGCAAGGAAATTTGGGAGCTTCCGAATGAACAAATAGCCTGATAAAAAGCCCAACCTAAAATGAGTGGTAGGACAGAAGTGGGTCGAGCTTTATATAATCAGAATTTCAATATAATCTGAAGGCTGTTCAGATCAGATCAGATTGAGAACTAACCTGATCTAAATCAAGCCCATTAAAGGTCTATACTCTGCTTGACCTGCTACCAAACTTAACTCTTGTCGTAGGCTCAATAAGCTGAGAACCAGCAAAACACTAGAACAGTAGGACAGGCATGCAAGTGACAAAATAGAGGAATGGATGATATTGAGGATGGGGGCGGACAGTGGTGAAAGGAAGCCTAGAGAACAACAGAAAGTAGAAATAGATGTGTAAGAACTGATAAGAGTAGGATGGAGGTTGAGCAGAGGAGAGGAGACTAGCAGCGGCAATAAGAATGCAAGTGAAGGAAGGATCAAGCAAAAAACAAAAAAAATAAGGAAAAAAAAAGGTATTTAAATTTAGGGTAATATTTCAACATAATCCCAAAACGAAAAGACTTTTCATAGATTTCCCTATCACCAACAACAGCAAACATATTAACCCACCAAGCTGTTGTTCACACTCAAGAAGTGAATGTTACGATAACGCACGAACCCTTGCTCTCGCAAGCTTTTAGATTCAACTTTTTCCGACGTAGATTGGATTTTAATTTAACCAGATGGTAGTGAGACCTGCAATGCAAAGCATAATACTAAGTTAAGTGTTGCAAAGATGAGGATACTTAGGTTGATGAGTGGCTTTACCCTTACAGATAGGATACAAAATGAACATATACGTGAAAAGGTTGGAGTAGCTCCGGTAGAAGATAAGATTAGAGAGAGTCGTCTTAGATGGTTTGGTCACATTAAACGGAGGCCTTCCGATGATCCGGTTATGAAAGCCTTCTGATGATCCGGTTATGAAAGTTGAGATATTAGATTTGATTTATGTTAAGAAAGGTAGAGATAGACCTAAAAAGACTTGGTTAGAAAATATTAAAAATGATCTTTCTTTATTAGGTTTAAATGAGAATTTGACTTTTAACAGAACATAATGGCAAAAAAGGATTCATGTAGCCAACCCCACGTAGTGGGACAAAGGCTTGTTGTTGTTGTTATTATTATTGTTATTGAGGTTCCGCTTCCTATCAGGGCAAGCCCTTATAGTTAATTACCACTTTTAACGTGTAGAAGAGTACTCTCGATTAAGGATGAATGTATATTTAGTTATGTAACAGTTTTAAATTTTGGTTACGGGGGATGGAGGTAAATGCAATCAAGATCCCATGGTTCCGTCGTCCCGGGTATACTATGGGTTTCAGTCTACCAACACTAACAACCATTTATTGTAGTGTCCAGGTAATCTGATTAGCTGTCATGGGTTACCTCCTCTCAAGAATCCCAAGTAAACCGAAGTGGTTAAATATGAGTTTTAGAGATGTTATGATTAGGGGCTTATTTCTATTAGAATGCCCGTTAATTTATTTAATTTGGGGCTTACGGCTCAAATTAAGAGTTTCCCGTATGTTTGGATTTGGGGCCGAGACTTACGGCTTTTGTTGAAAGTAGCACGTAGAGCAGGACTTATAGCTTCGTTTAGAAGTAGTCCAAGTAGTGTTTAGTTGGTAGGACTTACTGCTTCACTTTGGAAGTAGTCTATAGGTTTAAGAGGTTTAGAGCTCTTCACTTAGAAGCTTTCCAAAAATACGAGTCTTACGGTTTTGCTAAGAAGTGGCTCAAACAACAGGTATTACGGCCTCTATTAGAGGTGGCTCAAATATGTGGATTTGGTTTAGGTTATTTTAGAAGTTTCCCTAACATGCTAGTCTTACTGCTTCCTTTTGAAAGTAGCCCAAATAGCAGGTTGTACAGCTTAGCCTTATAGGTTAAGATGCCTATTGGGGGGAAGTCTAGGATTAGGTTGTTGCCTAGAGATTTTCCCTAAAATCGGACTTACGACCATTAGAAGTAGCCAATCAAATTTTATATATTTTTCATTTCACTTAACGGATATCCTTAATGAGGTAGTCGCCAATAGGATTCATTACTTCCATTAAAAGTAACATATAGGACTTAGTTTAGCAGGGACATAGCTTTACACACTTCATTGCCTTAATACTACCGTCAATCGCCTTGTTTCGTCTACAGTAGTAGCTCTTTACTTGCAGTAGTAGTTTTTTTTTTTTTTTTAACTCTTTCCAGCATTAATTTTATTTATTATGTGCTAACTTTCACTTAATTGTTTGTAGATATTCCTGACCAGCCATTTATAGGAGCTGGAACTTGGAGTTGCAGGGGCTGGGGTTTAGAACATGGTTTAAAATTGCGCAATATGAGGCTCGCCTTGAGGCCCGCCTTTGCGCAATTCCAGTAAAAAATGCCTCGATGCTTACGCCTCGAGTTTTTTTTATGAGGCTTGCGCCTCAACTTGGTTGAGGCCCGCCTCGCCTCACTGGTATGAGGCTTACGCCTCACGCTATATATATTAAAACTTACATAAATATTAAAGTAAATGCCCGACATTGGACTCTATAGGAGAGGAGGAAGGGGAGAGAGAAGTTCATCATAATGATGATTCAAATGAATAACCCCTTAGTGATGAAAGTGCTGATGACTTACGAGTTCTTATGTGATATGTCATTGCTATTTATTTTTGGAAATTTGAATTATATGTTAATGAAAAGAATACTGGGATTTGAGAAAGATAGAATTTTGAGGTTAACTATATTTCATTTTGTCTTATTACTGGGATATTTTGATTTCACTTCATATCTTATGCTTTTTTATGTTTTATATTATTCACTCATTAGTACATAAAAAATTTATCATTTTATCTTTACGCAATTTTTTGATTTTGAGGCTTACGCCTCAAAACGCCTTGAGGCTTACGCCTCGCCTCACAAATGAAAAACGCCTCAATACCCGAATACGTAATTTTAAACATTGGTTTAGAAAGCTCACTGGCAGCATGCATGTGTTTGTTACTTAGAGCCCGAGGGCGTTGAGAGTTTTGAGAGCTTGTGCAGAGGGTTGTTTGTTTGTTCTGCTCAGAGAGTTGTTGTCGAAGAGTTGTTAAGTAGCTTGTACTTAAGATGAATAGTGGAAAACCTTTTCTTTCTTTTATCATTACATTTAATAATAATAATAAACATTATTATTAATTATTATTTATTAATTATAAATCATTATTATTATATAATAATAATATAAAAACATCCTCTTCTTCTTACCTACCCATTGTTTGGAGACGGATTGGGTGTGGGTTCCGATCAGGAGATCGGTCAGAGGAAAGGGGTCGGATGGGAAGCTCGGCGGCGTGCATGGAACCAGGAGTCAGGTTTGGTTATGGAGACCTGCTTGCGTGTGGAGTATCGGATAGCAAGAGGGCAAGTTCGGCTTTGTTGTAGCCGTGGATAGGCCTCGGCAGCGGCTAGGTAGGTAAATCGAGCAGAGGGAATGGGTCAGTCAAGGGTTGAGAGTCGTCTAATCAGCAGTCAACAGCTGTATGAAAAGGTCTACCAAATTAATCACCTTACCCGCCCAACAAACTACGTTGATCTTTAATTGGAGCTCATTTACTGAACAAGCTCATTCCCACTTACAATCATCCAGTGAGTACAACTTTAGATTGAAACCAGATTAATAAGCCAAACTCTAGTGAGTTTAAGCTTAAACCCCTAACAAGAAGAGCATAGAAGGGCATAGCAATGATGGCAATATTGAGGATAGTCTTAATTCCAACTTTGCTTTCATTCCAATTAATGCTTATTCACCAACATTCACAATAACATTAATAGCAGAAAAAATCCCAAATCCAATAAAGCTGATTGGCTAATTTCCACTCATGTGCTTTGTTTTACCAAGTAACAGATGCAACCACTAAAGCGGAGCAAAGCGGCCCAAAAACAATTATTTCTACCATTACTTTATAGCATCGTAAGAAGCACATTAACTAAACCAAGGTACATTTGGCAAACATAGCCAACAAGATTGTAACAAATAAAAACATGCATAACATTGCATAATAAAGTTCATCTATTCAAAAGTTAATCAAATTATATTTGATGTCCTAAACCATCTCAGATCACAAAATAGTGCAGGAAAACCTGTGGAAGATACCAAAACAGTCTCTCCACGAGGATGCAACCTGGCTGACTTCTCAGGAACATTGACAGTCTGCATAGTAAATTTTGGAGATTATTTGATGATAAATTCAGCAGAAAACAAAGATGAAAGTAATAGAACAAAAACTAATATACATGTTTTGTAAGAGCTGTATTACAAAAAATTTTAATAGAACAAAAACTAAGTACATAATATGCATGTTTTGTAAGTGCTGTATTACAAAAAAAATTAATAGAACAAAAACTAAGTACATAATATGCATGTTTTGTAAGTGCTGTATTACAAAAAAAATTTAAATAGCTGAGATGAAATTTTCTCTTAAAAATTATTCATCTTTTTTTCACACACCTCTAAAATCATGAAAATAATTTTTATAAATTTTTATATTTTATTAAGACCATTTTAATATATAGAAATCTATATAAATAAATGATCAAACTATAATTTCTATATTCTAATGAATTTTCTAAGAATTTTTAATAATATTATTCATATATTAATTTATTATGCATCCAATTAATGCTCTGTAGAAATTTGTTTCCTCCACTTTCAAGAGCATGTAAGAGCAGATGATTATATGGACGGCTGTCATGGGATTTAGAATAGGTGATTTTTATGTATATAAGTATTAGCATTACTTATTTCTAATATCCATTTCCTACTTCTAATCATTCCCGTGACCCTAGTGGAGGTTGAAACGAAGAGCTTCTGCAGGCCAAAAAAGAAAAGGAAAATAATATAATAGGAAAAGAAGAAGAAATAAAAAGGGAGTTAAGAAGAAAGGGAGGAAAGGACAGAGATTTGTGTGGTGAGGAAATTTCGATTTTTCACAATCCTTCTAAAGCTTTTAAGTTGAGTTTTGAATTGTAGGTTTAAAAGAATTGAATGAGGAGAAATCTTTTCAACAAAAATATGTAATTTTAAGTTTACTCTGTAAGATTAAATTATTGACATAGAAATTGTTATAAATTATAGAAAATAACTTTTTTAAGGTTGTGTATGAAAAAACTGAGATTTCAGGAAGATAAAATTTATGAAATTCAACTCGACGAGAATCTAATAATATTGGTGAGATACTCAACTTATATAATAAGAGGCAAATCATACTTATGCCAATAGTGTAAATTATTGCAATCACATTTAATTACTATGTGTACAAGTATAGAATTTTTTTAATATTAAGCATGCTATATGAACCTGATATTATCAAAAAGCCTATAGCATTTTATGTGAATACTTGTTCAAATGATTTCAATAATTCAAATTATTACTTTTATCTTTGATGCAAGTCATTATAGATTGATTGATAGCTGATGCATATCGATGTTAAATCATTATTAAATATTTATGAAAGATGTTAAACTACAAAAAGCCAATGAAAGGTCACGTCATAGAGAATAGGTTGATATTTTGTGATGACATGTATAGGGAGAGGCAAAATTTCTGATGAGATGAGCCATAGTAGGGAAATAAAGAAAATTCTCAAACTCTCAATTCTAAAAATTTGAATGAGCCAACTTTGAATTGAGGGCTATTGATAACAATAATGTTGAGTTGACAAAACTTTATTAAAATCCATTCAAAAACCTTCCTATTCGGGCGTGCGGGACCATCGGCGGCGTGCGTGCGTGCGGCTTCCGCCTGTTTCGCGATCTTTGGCCCGTGAACCGGTCCCGCCTGGACCGGCTGGACTGGTCCAGTGGACCGGTCTAACACATAGTTCATTAAATGATTTGGCACTTTATAGATATAATTCACTGTTTTATATATATTCATATTCATTGCTTATAATCAAGTCTTATACTATTCAAATCATCAAAGAACATTTTGACTTAAAAGAGTTGCATTAAGCTAATTATACTTATGAATATAAATGCTCATGTCAGTTCATATATTCAACATAGAATGTTATCTTCTTTCTTTATATGTTTAAATTTTATATTAGAACTATTTATCTCATTGGGAATGTAAATTATAAAATATTATTCAATCGAAGGAAAAGAGTAGGCAGAGCGTCAGGCAGATGACCATTTTTGCCCTGTACAATAACTGTTTGGGTGAATAATTGTGGGATATATTATCGAAAAAAATATGTATAATGTGGATTAAAGACTTTAATATGCATTAATTTATTTTTAAAGTTTATTTACAAGCTCTGTATTGTACTTCATCATCATATTTATGCATGCTTCCATATCAATGCTTATGATGTATACATTAAATCACTATAAATGCTCATATCTGTTCATTGAATGATTTGACACTTTACATATATAATTGTTTTATATATATTCACTTTCATGTATTGTAAACTTTGGTCCTTTTTGTTCTTTGGGCTGCTTGCTATCTCTCGGTTTGGGCCTTGACTGTTCTCAGGTTGGGCTTTGAATGCATTAGTTTTGAGTTGTTATCTTGGGATCTACTTGGTGCTAGCTCATTAAAGCTTGAGCTGATGTTTAGCTCATTATTTGGAGGAGTTATTGCACTTCCTAGCTCATAAATTGTAAGAATTAATTAGATTCATTCCCTCCCCCTAGTGGCTCTTAGGTTTCTTCCCTTGGTTGCGTTTATCTCTTCCCCTTCTTGTGTCTCTTCGGTCCCTTCTTTGTGTTGTTCCCGTGAAACCTGCTGGGTGCTTGTGTGGGCTCTTCGGTTTCTCCCCCTGGCTGCTTTACCGTGGCCTCTCCTTTCCGCTTTTCGTGTTGGCTCTTCGAGTCCCTCCCTGGTTGTGTTTCTCGTGGCTTTCCTTCCTGTTTCCTGTGCAGATTTTGGGGGCTGTTTTGTGGTGTCTATTGCCCTTCCTCTTCCCCTTAGCTGATTGGTTTGGTTGGGGATTTTAGGTGGCTATTTGGCTGCCCTTTTCTTCTATATATAGGAAATGTTTTGAATGTTTAAAAGAGTTTTTTTGAGGATGTTATGATGAAGTAATTTTTGGATCTAAAAACCTGAGGGTTTTTCTTGGAAAAGCTTGAGAGCTTGTTCCACTTCTTCCTCCCTTTCTTGGGATAACTTGCGAGTTACTCTACTTCGTCTAGTCTTCTAACCTCTTTCTTCTCTCCGCAAGTACCACCCCATCTGTATCTTTCGTCTCAAGTAAAGAAGAGCTCCTTTAGGTGTCTTTCTATTATGAAATTAAAGTTGTAAGTGTCGTTTGTAAGAGTCTTTATATTATAAAAGTTGTATTGTTTCTTATTTTGTCTATTTTTTAGAATTTCGTGTATTTTCTTTTATCCTAGGAAGAGTCTCATTTGCTCGCAAAAATTTGGGGCTTTTCCCAAATTTTTGCTTGCATCAACTATTCAAATCATCAAAGCATGTTTTGACTTAAAAGTGTTGCATTAAGCTAATTATACTTATAAACATAAATACTCATACAATTTCATATGTTCAACATAAAATGTTATTTTCTTTCTTTGTATGTTTAAATTTAATATTAGAATTATTTATCCCAGTGAGAATGAAAATTATCCAATATTATAACTATAATTTCATTGGAAGGAAAGGAGTGGGAAGAGTAGTAGGCAGGTGACACCAATTTTGCCCTGTATAATAACTTTTTGGGTGAATAATTGTGGGATGTATTATAAAAGAAAATATGTATAATGTGGATTAAAGACTTTAGTTTGTATTAATTTATGTTTAAATTTATTTACAAGCTTTGTATTGGATTTCATTATTATATTTATGCCCGCTTCCATATCAAAACTTATGATAGATATATTAGATCACTATAAATAGTTATGTACATTTTTGTGACAGTCAAGTTTGACAATTTTTCATTTATTCGATTCTGATTAATAAAGTCAGGATGAGTGTTAATGAGAAATATTTCTAAATTGACAGTCTACTTCTGTTACACTTCATGATTGACTAGAGGAGGCTAAAATGAGGCATGACATGTGTAATATTGTTGGAAGGAGTGCTTATGTCCAAAATTGGATTGATCTTCTATTAAAAAAATAGTAAAAACAAGTGCTGAATCGCTGTGAAAATCATTATCAATGTCCATTATAAGAGTAGCTCCTTATGCCAACAACTCAAATTTATTCATGGATCTTGAAATTATTGATTAAAAAATCCTTTATTCAAAGGAATTTAATTTTCCAGTGATATGATTCATTTATTTTCTCTATGTAAAACTTATATAAGACCGCATGTTCTTCTTTATTTGAATCAAGTGAGATCAATACAATTTCTCAGATTTTCTGAATGTTATCAGAGCCTTATGGATATATCCTTGGATATTTACTAAAACCGTCATTGATGCAAAATTTCCTCTAATTGTAACCTTGCAAAGACAAGCTCATGTAAACATGACCCAAACAAATTCATAAGAAAGACCAAATGAGGGAGAATTTAATAAAGAGGATATTAAATGGCCCAAAGGATTATTGTAGATGTTAAAAAACCCTAGCGCCTACTCCTTGGGACTATTAAGAAAGTTTTCCCTTCCCTATGTATTAAAAGCCTTCAATAAGTCCATCAAAAACAATTGGATCATAAATTTAAGAGCCACATATCAAATTACACAATCCAAATCAAAAATTTAGCACCCACACTCCTTGTGCAAGTAATAGAAACATCTTTGTTGGTAATGACGCTTTCCATAGTAGCAAACTTAAGAGACATCTAAATCAATCCACTATTTTTTTATCAGAAGTACGTCATATTCTTAAGCTTTCTATAAACCGAATGTTCATTAAAAAACTCACCCGTGTTCTGAATTGCAAATTAACATTTTTTTTCAATGAAAAAGGATTGCTCTAGTCCCATGAACCATCAAGGGATTTCATGAGTATTATGAATGATCAACCTTTCTCTTTCATTTCATCCTCAAATAAAGACCATCTGGCTTTATTCTCATCGTCTTGGTCATCATTCGTTTGGAATCCTAAGAACTGAGTTTCATTCTCTCTTTAAAAGCTAGCTGATGTTAAATTTTTTCATTCTGACGTTTGTGAATTTACGAAGCATAAACATGTGTATTTTCTAGCTGATATTGAAAGAAGTACTATTCAATTTTTCATTCATAGTAACATATGAGTTCCTTTTACTATTCACAAGCACTAGGTGGTTTGTTTATTTCATAGCCGATTGTATTATGTTTCATGAATTTTTTTTTTACTTGGATCTAAATCAGACGTGTATTGCGCTTATTATATTGAATAATATGATCAAAAACAAAATTGAGTTGAAAATTTAAATATTTTGATTTGATAATGCTAAGGAGTGCTTAAACCAAGATCTTTATACATACCTTCTAAAAGAGGGAATAATTCATGAGTCTTCATGCATTAATACTCAATGAGAAAGTAGTTTTGAAACTTGCTATTTAGTAGCCACAAATAGAGCCTTGTTATATTAATAAAATATTCCATAATTAGATTGGGGAAAGATTGTCCTCATAGCTAGCTATGCATATCATAAATATGCTACTTGTTAAAAGGCGTTCAATAGCATAAAAGGATAATTTAGTGGAGTAATTCAGACTAGTTTTTTTTTAATTCCCTCCGCACAAATGGCCCTCCTTATACTAATTCCCCTACCCCTCCTGAATTTAAATTACAATTTTGAAATTTTAGGCCCACCTAAAATCATATTTTCAAATCCTTCCTGGATCAGTGAAGATAAAAAGGAAATATAAATTTTCGAAACTTTGAACCAAGTTAAAAGACAGCACAGAAAAATTATAAAACTAAACTAATAGCATATTACTTACAGTTCCAACAAAAATTTTCAATAATGGCAGATAAGAATACTATTAGCTTAGGAAAGAAGAGGTATTAGATTTGACTTATGTTAAGAAAGATAGAGGCAGACCTAAAAGACTTGGTTAGAAAATATTAGAAATGATTTTTCTTTATTAGATTTAAACGAGAATTTGACTTTTAATATGACACAAAGGAGAAAAAAGATTAATGTAGCCGACCCCACATAATGAGATAAAGGCTTGATGTTGTTGTTGTTGCTGCTGCAAAATAAGAAAATTAATAATTCACTCATCAGATTAAGCTAAGTGAACGAATGAATGTCAAAATTTTATCGAATGTAGGAAGAACAAAACTTGAGGTTATGTAAATGTTAAACATTTAAATAAAGTAAAATGAAAAGACTGCGCCAAAAATAAAGGAAAGCTCATCCATTACTGTGCTACTTACAGTTCCTTCAAGCATTTTCAATAATGCCTGCTGGACACCTTCACCAGAAACATCTCGACTAATATTAAGACTCTCAGACTGCAGCATGCAGAAGAAAATGAGATTTTTCCTGACAAAAAAAAAAACTATAACTCAAAAATTGAAAATTTCTAGGACCTTCTTTGCCATTTTATCAACTTCATCAATGTACACAATGCCTTGTTGAGCAGCTTGTACGTTGAACTCAGCAACCTAAATTCAGCAAAAGGAAACTATTTTGTAAACACTTGAAAAAATACACAAACGGAAGGGCAATCAAACCCAAGAGAGTAGAATAAAGTAACACATTGCTATTAAAATTTCTCATAAGCAGTGGTTTTCAATAGACAGTAAACGTACAAAAGACTGACAAAACAATTGGTAAATACAAAATACATCAAAATAATGACAAAAAATGGTTGAATTATGAATACCCCAACTAGAAACAAAGTTTATGCCTCACTGTACACTGGACGTTGGGCCTTAACGGACACTTAAGTATGCCAAGGTCCCTTAATCGCATTAGTTGGTTAAAATAGAAGAAACACTTAAGGCCTTGCTTGGCTATGGCTTCTCAGGCCGGACCTAGGCTTTCAAGATATAATTAAATCTATTTTACTAAACTAAAATAACTCTATACAAACAAACAATATTTTATATATTATCTATTACATTTTCCCAACATTCTGGGTGGGCTAAATTTATGTCTATACTTAGACCAGATCTGACCAGGATGGGCCTGCTGGCACGAAACTGACTAGTAGATTAAGTCTACTTTACAAGTAAATCTTAACATTACACTCACTTTCCTTCCACTTGAACAACCACTAAACCTCTTGCACGGAATTGTATTTAATTTAGGAGGGAGAGAAAGAGATGGGGGCCGGCCAAAGGAGTGGAGAGAATTGTTTAGGTTTGATGATGTAGGAATTTAGAATTGATTCCCAATCAATTTCAGATTTAATTATTCCTTGATTGAGCGAAGACTTTCCAAAATTAAATTAAATAAATTAGGAAAGAATTTGAATTTTCAAATTCGTTTGAATTTGAATTCAAAAAATTTACCAAAATTAAAACGACTTAATTAAAGAAAAAATAAATTTATGAGGGAAAAGGGTGGGGCTAAAGCCGACGGCTAGGAGGAGTGGGTAGGGTTTAGGTTGGGGCGGCGGTTTTGGAGGGAAATTCAATTTCATAAATTTGAATTTGAAATAGGAGGGAATCAAATTCAAAATGCTGAAATTAATTTAACCATAGCGTGAAAGTAATTGGTGGGATTGGAGGCTTAATTAGGCGAGCATTAATGGGCCTTTTAATTAGGTGATTTAAAGCTTGCCAAGTGGGGAATATTAAATTAGGAAGGAGTATTTAAATCAAATCCTATTGGAATTTGAAATAGGTTTGATTGGAATACTTTCCTAAAATAAGATAACTAATTTAGGAAAGGATTTGAAATTTAAATTCATTTGAATTTAAATTCAAAAGCTTTCCAAAATTAAAACAAATCCAAATAGGAAAGAAAGAAACTAGGATGAGAGGGCTAAGGAAAGTGGTGGCTTGGTAGAGAAAGTGGTGGTTTGGTGGGGTTTTAGGGTGGAGACGGAGAGGAGATCGGCGGTTGGAAGAATGGAAGGGTGGTGGCCGATGGTGAAAAGGAAAGGGGGTGGGTGGCCAGTGGGGGGGAAGAGGATGGGATGTAGAAAGTCGGAGGCTAAGGGAAGATGTAGCCAGCGGTTAAAGGAGAAGGACGTGAGGGATTAGAGAAAGAAAATAAATCGTGAGTCTCGGACCAAAGACTGAAGGGTATTGCGTTGCCCATCACTAAGGGACTTCAACCACGAGCCCGAACAATCCTACGACTGGTGGGTATTTCAGAGAAGGACGTGAGGGATTAGAGAAAGAAAATAAACCGTGAGCCTCGGACCAAAGACTGAAGGGTATTGTGTTGCCCTTCACTAAGGGACTTCAACCACGAGCCCGAACAATCCTACGGCTGGTGGGTATTTCATTGCTCTCACATAGAACTTCCACTCTCCTAAGAACTCTCATCGCTCTCAAGAACAAAGTGTAGAAACAATTTTTTTTATTAATTCATCATTGATCTAATACAAGAGCAATGGCCTCTATATATATGTCTTAAAAGAAACAAAAAAATAACTTTGCCCCTTGGGCTTACATAAGACAAGACCCTTAAGGGTAAAGACGAAAAATGCATAATTAAATAAAAAATATAATATAAAATGGATGGATCTAAGCCATCAATTTTCGTCTCTTCCTTTGATTAACATCCACCGTCGGATGTCCTCATTAATAATGGAAAACAATAACCACCAAAATCCCTTCATTAGGACTTCAGTAGAAATAGGAATTTCCTCAAATTCTTCTGAACTTTTCTTGACCTATAATCTACAACCCAAATAGAAACAAACAAAAGAAATAAAAAAAAATGCATAAATCATTACCTCTGCCGGATATCCTGGCAAAACGATCGCAAATCCTGCTTTGCTGCAGTCGCCATCCCTCTGCAGTCACCATGGGTTGCTTCGTCCAAGGGGGCCTTATAGACCTGGGATGAATATTTGTCTAAGGGGATAAATTTGAATCCACCTTAGCTAACAGAGGGCTTTGTGCCCTATCGATCATATCTTATTGATTTATATCTCAAGGATTTGATGTCATTAAGGAGCGTATTGGCTCTGGCCATAACCGGTATTTCGTGGTGCCATTTGGCGGCAAAACCACTAGGTTCAGAGGGCCCAGGGTCATAACCGTTTATCCTGCGGTGGCATTTAGCTAAAAAATCGCTGGTTAGAGGACATGTACCACATCCTTATTGGCAGGAGATTGTTTGAGAATGGATCCTAGTGATATTTTCGACTAGGCATTTAGCTCTTTATGAGCTGAAGTAAAATTTATTTATCCACCTCAGTAAACTGTTGCGGAGGGTGGATGATTTTGCTTTAAGTGATTTGAATAATTTGATTTCAGTTTTAAATATCTTGGAGTTTGAAATTTGTTGGGTTTTGGACTTTGTGAAATTTTTGAATTTTTGTGGATATTTGAGTGGAATTTGGAAGGCATTTGAAAGTATTTATAAACCCCTCCGGTTGAGATTTACATTCAACACGGCCGTCATCAGGGTGTTTGGGATCATTTTCATTTGTAGCTTGAACCTTGTCGATTCGGTCGGGCTGTTGACCGAGGATCGGGTTTCTCGTAGTCTTTGTGCATTTATTTGTGAATTTTCTCTATTAAAAGCCTTGAAGGCCTGATATGAATGTATAAGATAAATATTCCGGTCGACTTCGTGACCGCATATTTATTCGATGACTGGAACCCTGTTTAATCCTATTTGCCTGCTTGGGAGGATCGGATTTCGTAGGCTTTGTATCTATATTAGTGAATTCATATTGTTATAGACCTTGAAGGCCTAATATGAATATAATAAAATAAATATATTGGTCGTCATCACCGTTTACTAGTTTGATTGTTCTAACCTTGTCGACTTCTATTGATCTGTATAGAAGGATCAGGTTCGAACTTGAATTCACTTATTGACCCACGTAGCATCCTTAGGCGTCACGTGTGTTCCCACAACACGCTCGCCGAGGCCCATGTGGGTTTTTGTAGGCATTTTGTAATTATCTATTGAACCTTGTCGATTTCTATTTACCTGCTTAGGAGAATCGGGTAATTTGATAACCCGCGCAGCATCCCTAGACGTCACGTGTGTACCAAGAACATGCTCGTCGGGGCCCATCGGGTCAAGATTGTACTTTCCCCTTTAGTGTATCTATGTGTATACAATTTATAATGCACGTGCAGGGGTATTCTGAAAATATTTGTAAACACCTTCTATCCGCTTGTGTGAATATTGCGGATCCGGTGGCATTGCATTGCAGCTTCTGAGTTTAGTTGTTCGTTGCTTTGTACAGGTAGACTGTCGTGCACTACTTGCATGATTTGCGCAGGTAGATTGTAGTGCACTAACGAATCTCCTGCTTAGCTCGTAGGCATTTAAATTTGGCTTAATCATGTTGCATTTTTGCTTGTGGGTGGTACATTGGATGTATATGAGTCTTCTACAGTACCTCGTAGGAGTCCCATGCTTGTCGTAGTGCTTCGATGTTTGCCCATGGATGATATGTAATGTATATGGCAGCTCTCCTATCACGAATTGTAGAAGCTTGCATCTGATAAAACTCTTCTGCATTTGTCTATGAATAACATAACAGGTTTCATACAATAGCTCATATAAGCTTACATTTGTTTTTTATATATATATATATATATCATCATGCTTAAGCCTGTATATGACTAGTATATTTGTTGACCACCACATGCTCCTTAACTGTAAGGATATCGTAACATCCATTGCCTATTGCTGATTAGCATTCGTAGGCTCGTTGTGTGTATGGTAAATTCTCTATCATTGTTAGCAGATGCTAACGCTTGCCATTTACTACACAATATGCACTTGTGGGGACTATTACATCTTTTTGCAAGATTTATATGGTTGCTTCCATCATCAGTATATGATGTGTAGCACTCGCTAAGATATTCTAATGCATCATTTGCAAGTGGATCACGTATATGCAATAGATTCATGTTCATGCTTGTAGGTGTAGTATGCCATTTCATACACATATTGGTTATATATTCCTTGTTGTCCTTTCCAAGCAACTTTCTCCACTGGCATAGTTTTCATGAATAGAAAATGACTTCTATTGAAGGTTTCGTAGATTTGCAGTTCCACTTACAATCATTTGAATGCTATTGTTCAAGGGGTTCCATGTCAAAGCGCAAGCATCTTTATTCATTTGCATAGGGCTTGAATGACATCTCCTAATTAACACTCGTATTCAAAATGAAAATCCTTTAAAATTCCATTAAAATTTTATGTCATTATCAAGTTAAGTTTATGTTCATTTCTCATTTGGATTTGATTCCAATCAAGTCCAAGCTTATAAGTTATTTTGCTTATGTTCAAATCAAGTACACATAATGTATGAATCAATTTCAAAGCTTATGTCAAGTTTATAGTCAAGTTTTAATTCAAGTTTTCATTTAGCTCATTTGATTTTCCAACCAAATTCAGTCCCAATTCATGTCCTTGTTTGAGTTCAAAGCACAAGTTCAGCTCATGTTCACAAGTCTAGCTTGAGTCTAAGTCCCCTGTGGTTCGAGTTCTTTGTCAGCTTCAGTCCACATTCAAGTTCACTTTTGTTCGTTCATATGGCAAGTTTAGTCTCTCTCTCTCTCTCTCTCTCTCTCTCTCTCTCTCTCTCTCTCTCTCTGTCTCTGTTTACTGGATCGAAAGAAGCAAGGGGTCGTGAGGGAGATCGCGAAGGGGAAGGGAGGAAGGAGCCGAGTGGATCGTGAATGGAAGAGGCGCAGGCTATGGTCAGGTGTAGAGAGGGATCGAGGGCTTGGAGTTCAACGTGGAGAGGAGTTCGGCAGAGACAGTGCCCGGGGCCTCCATTCGATGCCTGTATTGAACGACTTGAATCGAGCGAGATTTTCACACGCGAGGGGATGGGCAACTATCGCGTATCCGAGACGGCGCCGAATAGCAGACTTGCGATCAGATCCTGGCGTGATTTCTATAGGGATTCGAGCAAGATTCGACACAAGTAATGATTTTGAGCTTTTTATTTATTTCCTTTGTCTGCTCTTGCTTGGATGCTTTAATAGAGGTCAACAGAGTCTGAACTGAATTGAACATTAAAATAGACAAGATTGAACGAAATCTAAAATAAAAGCTTGTAATTTGACAAAATGATAAGCATTAATCATGCAAGCAAAGATTGAATAGATAATGCAATTATATATCCACAATCGACAGCAATGAATCTCATTAGAGTATCAAGGGATCATCATACAAATACTACCGGAAGGACTTGGCATACTTTGAAAATAACAATGTGATATATTTAGATGTATTTAAATGAGTATCAATGGAGAATTGCAAGCAACGACTTATGATAACTGAAGTTTCTGTACAACTCAAATATAAACAATAAATTGCAAAGTGAATGAAAATGAAAAAATGCAGTGTATCTACTAGTAAGTGTAAAGAAAACGGTGGACTGTAGGTAGTTGTTATTTGCCCACAAACAAAGATCAGGCGATCCCTGATGAACAAAGAGGGCTCATGTATGAATAGGGAAAGCTGCTACAAAGGATCTTGAAAACCATTTGCTCAAAATGTGGTTTCTAATGAATGATATAATTTATTCATGAGGGATGTAGAGGGATCTAACTTCTCTACAAGGAACATAACGAACACATTTGCCCACTTATAACTGATGACGATGGCTAAGATGTGAAAGCAACGACTCCCCTACAATCGAGATTAGATATCTTGTGGGTACAAATGACGGCTACCACAATTATTAAAAGATACACAAGTAAATGTAACAATTATCAATCAACATACATGGGGAGATCATTGATGAATGCAATCCATTCAACAATCAATGTTAATATACAAAGTGAATGTGCTAAATCGTCCCTACAAACATACGATGTCATGTCACAAATGATATGACATGCTCGTGAGCAAGGTATGAAGAATATTTGGTAGATGAAGCAGCTGCCTTACAACACTTCTACCATCAACATCAGAACATAAACAACCATATTCAATCTTGCAAGCAATGAAATAGGAGGGGATATATAATTTGATCCCGAACAAATATACAATCAATAATTCTTATGAGCATTAGAAGACATGCAAATAGATGTGGCAGTTCGCCAGTCAACAATACATAAGGAAATCAAGAACATATACAAGCACCTACAAGCTGTGTAGTAGAAGATAATAGATGCTACATCATCCTTGTAGTCAACTCCTATACAATGTCAATCAAATATGTTGATCATTTGCAAGTAAAGATGAAGGACATGCGACAAACACAGGCACCTACAACCTGCTATGGGAGACCCGCTATATGCCCAATCTATTATCCACAAACAAAATGCAAAAATGATACATCAAATATGAGTCCCTACGGGCCGTCGTGAAAAACCTGTCAAATGTCCGGAATACTCCCGCAAATGCACCATAATTTGTATACACATAGGTACACTAAAGGGGTAAATACAATCATGACCCGCATGGGCATAGCTGTCAATAGCGCAAAATAGCGCGCGCCATGGCGCACGGCGCGGCGCGGCGCACCTACGGCACCATGTTCATGGCGAGGCACATGTGTTTAAAATAGCGCGCGCTATTTGCGCCACATGTGAGCCATGGCGCATTGCACACGGTGCAAAATAGCGCGCCAAATTGTTTTTAAATTTTGGTATACTTATGAATATGTTTTTATACCGCTCGGTACCGCTAGTTACATGCTCTGTACCGCTCGGTACAGCTCTGTACAACTAGGTACACGCTCGGTACATGCTCGGTACCGCTCGGTACATGCTTTGTATCACTCGGTACAGCTCGGTACAACTAGGTACACTCTCGGTATTGCTAAGTACATGCATGATACCGCTCGGTACCGCTATGTAAATGCTCGGTACCGCTCGGTACATGCACGGTACCGCTAGTTACATGCTTTGTACCACTCGGTACAGCTCAGTACAACTAGATACATGCTCGGTACCGCTCCCTAATTTCCATACAAACGAACTTCAAAATTTCTCTTACAAATAAATTTTGTTCCGCCAGGGGGCAGCGCCCCCTTGGACCCCCGGCAGCCCCCATATTATGTTTCTTGGACAATATTATGTTTCTTTTATCTAAATTTGTTTGGTTTTAGGTGATCATAAAATGTCAGATTCAGTTCTTATAGGATTATGAAGTAGTGGTATCGATGGTGATGAAGAGGATTATGAAGTAGGAGACAATGTTGAAGAAGATAATTAAGCTTTTTTAACATTTGCTGCTGATGATGATTCTCAAGAAGAGTAGATTAAATTCTTATTTGATCTTTTAAAAAAAAGATTGTAGTATTTGAATTATGAGATATTTGAATGTTACTTAGTCAAACTTATATATGTTATGGTTGTATTTTATTATTATGATAGATTGTCTTTCATTTTTAATAATATTTCATATTCATGCTTATTATTTTATAATTTTTATATAGCTTGCGCCATGTTCAAAATAGAGCGCGCCGCGCCGTGCGCTATGCGCCATGGCTCCAAATGGACCTTTGCGCCATGGTGCGCCATTCGCCATTAACAGGTATGCGCATGGGCCCCAGCGAGCGTGTTTTTGATACACACGTGACGTCTAAGGATGCTGCGCGGGCTAAATGATGAATCTAAGTTCGAACCCGATCCTTCTTGATACGGTTCGAACCATTAAATAAATATGCGGTCATGAGGTCGACCAAGATATTTAGTTTATACATTCATATTAGGCCTTCAAGGCCATTTATAAGAAAAAATTCATCGATAAAATCATACACGTATGGGCCCCGACGAGCGTGTTATTGGTACACACGTAACGTCTAAGAATGTTGCGCGGGTCAATAAGTGAATTCAAGTTCGAACCCGATCCTTCTATACTGATCAATAGGAGTTGATAGGGTTCGAACCATCAAACAAATATACGGTTTTGATGATAGGTATATTTGTCCTAATACATTCATATTAGGTATTCAAGGCCTATAACGATAAGAATTCACTAATAAAGGTACAAAGCCTACGAAACCCGATCCTCCTAAGCAGGTAAATAGGAGTAGACAGGGTCTGAACCATAAGATAAATCTGCAGTCATAAAATTGATCGGAATATTTATTTTATATATTCATATTAGGCCTTCAAGGCCTTTAACAAAGAAAATTCACAAACAAAGGCATGAAACCTGTGAAACTCGATCTTCCGTCGATAACTCGACGTAGTCGACAAGGTTCAAACCACAAATGAAAATGACCCCAAAGTCACCCCGATGATGGCCGTGTTGAACGAAGATCTCAATCGGAGGGGTTAACTTCAAATACTTTCAAGTGTCACCTAAATACCCACAAAGTCCAAAATCGAAGATTCCAAAAATCCCAAAATATTTAAAATTGAAATAAATCATCAAACACTTAAAACAAAATTCATCCACCCTCCGCAACAGTTTATTGGGTGGACAAATCAAAATTTACTTTAGCTCACAAAGAGCTAATGCATAGTGCATAGTTGAAAATATCACAATGATCCATTCTCAAATAATATCCAGTCAGTAAGGATGTGGTACGTGTCCTCTAACCGGAAGTTTTGCCACCAAATGGTACCGCGGGATAAACGGTTATGACCCGGGGTCCTCTGAACCGAGTGGTTTTCCCGCCAAATGGCACCACGAAATACCGGTTATGGCCAGAGCCAATACGTTCCTTAGTGGCATTAAATCCTTTATATATGAATCAATAGGATATGATCGATAGGGCACAAAGCCCTCTGTTAGCTAAGGTGGATTCAAAGTTGTCCCCTTAGGTAAATACCCATCCCAGGTCTACAAGGTACCCTTGGACGAAGCAACTCATGGCTGCCGACAAGAATCCTTTTGTCAGGTTGGGTCGACTACCTCCTCTGACTAAGTAGACCATGAACCATGATAACCCGGGACGACGGAACCATGGGATCTTGATCGGGTCCATCATCCATTCGCCCACCATCCACTTTAAGTGCAAAATGGTGAAAATTTCTATTTAAATATCAAACATTTTCCAAATTTCCAAATCTCAATGCCCATTGCTGCTACTATATGCCTGATACTACGTATCTATGGATACAACGTATCTGATTAATGACTAGCCTTAATCGAAAGTTCTCTCTTGTGATCGGGAGGGGTAATTAACTATAGGGGCTTGCGCCTATTGGAAACTAGAACTCATATCATAAAGTCCTCACAAAATGAGAGCTAAATCTCTGGTAGTGTCTTATCTACAAATCCATCTGCCTTCCAAAATTTACCCCGGAACTTAATTCCGTTAAAACTCCCCCTCGCCAAAGAAGAAAAGCAATTAGTGGGCGGAGGCCGGGGCCGAATTTTCGGAGCCCACAACTTTAGATTCATAAAATCAAAAGCCAACATAGCGCTAATGTTTGGGAAATAAAATGAATGGGCAGGCCCATAGGCCGCATCTGTATCAAGAGATTACTGATTGCGCTTAGCCATTTAAAACAATCAAGCATTCAAAAAAGAATAGCCAAATCAGCCTGTTAAATAAAAATTTTAAGAAAAAAAGCTCCAGAAGTTTTATTAACTGCTACCAACATAAAACTGAATAAAATTTGAGAAATAGAACCAAAAGAAATTGAAGAAACAATCTGTGGAAAATTGTAAGATGCAATAATTCAAGCAATTAGCTGCAGTTCTCTAACGACCCAAACGCAGGCATATAATTGGAATCAATGACTGACAAAGCCTTTGAAAATGAGCACAGCATGAATTCTATATAGCAAAAACAGTGCATTACATTACCAAGGGCAAGATTAACCATAAACTCTTGAAAAGGCATCTCCGCATACACTAATTTAAACTGGATATCATTATCATTAGCTTTAGTATTATTGATTTGCAAAAAGATATCATAGTGTCAACACATGATGCTTCTTTTCAAAGTTGGAAATTACACTGAAAAAAATGCTAGATGCAGTAACATACAAATAAGGAGTAATGCTTCACAAAAATGATGCAAATAACATGATCATAAAAAAGGTTTAAGAGCCAGCAAAGTCCTCATCAAATTTAAACAATAGAGCAAGACAGTAAAACTATTAGAGAATATGTTTAGTATATGCATTAAGGAAATTTGGTACATACCATTAGCAATTTATGTAATATTGACTCAACATCTTCACCAACATATCCTGCCTGCCAGATATCATTAAAAATTCAATTTTAGAAACTTACCATTCACTAAGAAGAGGAGGATGCATATCAATAGAAACTTACAGCCCTCGCAAAAACTTCACAGAATATCTATTCAAAATATTAGATTTTACTAATCTCAAAGGAGAGGGAAAAAGATGCAAATGAAAAGCAATAAGTTGGATTAGCAAATGAAAAACATAACACCTACAAGCTTTCTAATGCAAAGTTTTAGTACTGGAAGGAACATAAAGCAAACAATAATATGAGCTAGAATTCCCACAAGTATGTTAATAATAGGCTGGATTCACTTAGGAGGCATGGAAAAGGCTGCTACTTTCACGTGGCACCAATGAACATTGAAGTCATACTATCCACAAAAAAAAATTATGGATTTTCTATTGCCTGGATTGTTATAGAATAATTTCTGGTACTTGGGATAACATTCCTGATGCGAAATGAGTAGTCAAATAATTTTGTTCAGATTTTTAGATGTGACCAGATTAGAAAGTAAGGATTCCAAAAAAGATGTTTTTTTTATTGCTTTGTGCTATCTTGGTTTTCTTTTCACTTCAGTAGCCCTTCAAATCAAAACTTAAAAACAGGTACAACAGAAATTGTCATCCTTGCACCACTAATGTGACACTAAAAGCCTTGAACTCTTCCATTTCCCACAAAAAACTAATCGTTTTGATTGATGTTGATCTGCAAGTTGTCCAGGCCTCTGGGGTCTATGTAAATTATCCTTTCAAGGTTTCAAAACTTGATCCCTAATCTCAGTCGCAATCCACTTGATGCATTTTGTTGGACTCACTAGTATCATAATATGATCAATTATGTAAGGATTCCATGTTAAATCGCACTAATAATACTATAACCAAACACAATAACAAGAGAAAGCTGAGACCTAGACCCAATGTCCCTTGATTATTGATTTAGCCCTAAAGATGGTGGGCTTAACTCAATTAACTCTATTGGGAAAATTGTACTTTAATATAGAGAGCAGGTATGAAGAAATGGATAGATTGCCTCCACCTAAATTGGAAGTTATTGAATAATTCACAGTAATTTCTTGACTAAAATAAGAAAGAAATATATTCATTCTTTCTATGAAGATGCGGTTGCAGGATACTGGAGGGCCAAATTGGGGCAGAAATCTTGGGATTCTTGTACATGGAGTATTGCCAAGGTTGGCAAGCATGCAGCTGTAGTAATGAGAGCTTCCTTGGGTCACTGACATGGCTACTTCTCCACCCTTGGATGGCATTCTATGGTAAGTGGTTTGGGAAGATTTACAATATTATTTCCTAAAGATTCTATCATCCACTGTTGGTAACTTTTTAAGTGCAATTGCTGCCATTTTATTTCTTTTCTTTTATGGTTTATTACTTTGTATTTTATAAATAGAATAATATTTTAGACAAATAAAAAAAATGGGGCATTTCACCTTTCTTTCTCTCTATTTTGTGGAGAAAATAAAAATCAATGATATTCTTGCAGGTCTTAATAAAGATATAGTTTATAAATTAATAACATACATCAATCATAATTTTTTTTAATCTTTGTATTTTGTAATAGGCTTGAAAATCTCGAGGGAGTTCAAGCCTTTTCGCCAATGATTTTGAGCCACAACAGCCACACTCAGGAGGGACCATGAATGTGTCAATGGCATCAAGTTCGCAAGGCCATTATGACAACTATTGTTCGACAGTAGCCTGTCGTCCTCTGTCGAACATTCTTCAAGCATCGCTCTTCACATCCCCTGACTCAGAATCTAAGATCAACTAAGGGAGGTAAAAAGTATGGTTAAATCTAAGATCGATGGAATGCAAAGATTGTCTTCATTCCTAGCCAAATCTAAGATCAATGGAACGCGGGGTCTTCAATATTCCCTAATGATGAGAGAGAGAGAGAGATGTTCATTTCCCAGCCATTCTTTGATCGTTCACATTTATTATTTTTTTATTTAATATTTTGTCTTTCTAGAGATAAAAATAGGAGAGAGGAATTCTCTCTTTGTTTTAGGAAGAAGCAGGAAAGAGAGTGGAAAAGTGGGTAGTAGCTGGTTAGAAGACGAAAGATGTAGGCCAACGGACTGAGTGAGTGCAAAGGGGCAACAACTTCTATGGGCCAACGTGTGACTAGGACTAAGAATCGTCGGCATTAGAGAGAGTGTGTAGGTACTTCTACTGGAGGGCTACAAGTCTTTTAGCTGATGGTGCAGCGGCTGGGTTTAAGACGGGAGTCGTAAGAAGGGAAGAAAGCAAGGGGACGGGCAAAGGGCTGCAAGTGGTCGAGCATTGAAGTCAATGAGTAGGGTAACATACGTCTGCAGGGAGGTTGATAGCAAACTGGCAATAGTTAGGTAGTTAGACAGGTGAGGCTGCAGGTTGGGTCATGCGCAAGTGCTCGGTGGGTCGAATAGAGGGAGAAGAGCAGGGAAGCGGAAGCTTGCATGAGACTGAGACTAAGAGAGTGGGAAGGAGTTTTTGGCGAGAGCAGGTCGTGTGAGGGAGAGACTGAGCATGAATTCATGAAAGAGGAGAACGGGCTCACGATTATGAGAGAGGAGAATGGACTTATTGGGGTGAAGACCCCTGGTAATATGGTTTTGTATTTAAGTTAATTCAACAGTCCTAAATGCATCGTTACTATCCATTTTGTAAAGGAACGCTATCCAATCAATTTCGACTTTTGGTTAACATGATTTGGACAACTTTTGTGCGGCACAGTATTTTTTCGTTCTCCATTTCACCATGCCTAGTCTAGTTGACATCAACCGAGTTATAGAGGTCAACAGTCATGCATGCCCCTTACGAAGCACATATTAATGTTATTACTACGATTCTCAAATATCCAAAAGGAAGCTTTAGAAAGGGACTTGTTTTTAAGAAAGAAGAATAAATAATTATAGAAACCTATACTAATGTTGATTGGATTTGATTTATAGTAGATAGAAGATCTACTTTTGGATATTGCACATATGTGTGAGATAATCTTATTACCAAGAGAAGCTAAAAATAAAATGTGGTTGTAAGTAGTGTAAAAGCAAAACTCAAATAACTGGCTAGTTTGGTTACTGAATTAACCTGACTTAAACTACTCCAAAAGAACTTTGTGTAACAACTAAGAATTTTATATAACTATTTTGCGACAATCATATGGTTATCAGTATAACATATAATCATTTTCATCATTACCAAACAAAGCATGTAAAGATAGATTGACGCTTCATCAAAAAGAAAATTCATAGGAAATAACTATGCATTTTATAAATTTATTTTGTTGATCAAACTACTAACATTTTAACCAAAGGAATGGATAGACCCCAACATGAAAATTTAATTCATAAGCTTTCTTTGTTTGATATTCATAAATTGGCTCAAGGAGGAGTGTTGAATAATTTGCAAAAATTACTATTTTGTAATAAGAAACAAATATTATCATTCCTTCTAAGGACTTGCAGCAAATGAAGACAAGATAATGGTGTGGTCCACTTTAGGGAGAAAATCTTGGGACTTTTGCACCTTCCAATTTTCTAAGGTTGGCATGTATGTGGCTTCTCCGCCCCACAATGGCATCCTATGGCCAGCAGTTTGAGCAAATTTAGTATGAATCTACAATATTATTTCCTAGAGATTTTACCATACATTGTTAGAACCTTTTAGAGTGCAATAGTTGCATATTGATTTTTTCTTTCTTTCTGGTTTATAACTTCATAATTTTACTCATCATATAATCTTATAAATAGAGCCATGTTTTGGCTTAATAAAATATGGAGCATTCCAATTTTCTTGCACCCTATTCCTCTTCTACTTCTTTCTTTCTTATAGAGTTTATGGGTTTAGATCACAAAAACAATCTCTACATATTGCAAGAGTAAACCAACACACATCATTCCTTAAAAAATCCTACATTAGTAGAAGGTTCATGGGGTAAGCCCAATTGTAGGCATTTAATCCAAAAATAATTGTAGCATACATTCGACAGAAAAGGAAGAATATCAATTCCATATTTTAGATTATAATCCCTCATTCAATTTCAACGAAATGAAAATGTGCCCTAAATCATTGAAGACTTAATTCTCCATAGCTCTAGTATTACCTTTTATAAGTACTTTATAATCAATTTTAAAACACAGATCTCAATCTGTTTTAAAACATGAAAGATCAATTTTCCAACATTTGTATACATTTCCAAGATCGCATCATCTAGATAAACAAAACACGTAGACCAACAAAAGTAAATAACATATGAAAAAGATAAATTCATCTACGCACTTGCCTGAGTCAAATTTGTTGCATCAGCAATAACAAATGGAACATTTACAAAGCGAGCAAGTGTTTTGGCAAGTAGCGTCTTCCCTGTCCTTCCAATAGTATCACAACACAGTGAAACGTCAGAAATCGAATAAATATAACCTTGAACTTCCGGGGTGACCTTAAACTTGATTATTGTTGGTAATACAGAAAACTACAGTATAATAAAGCATACGGGCTGAAATTGAAGTAGCATACCAGAGCCAGTTGGACCCATCAATAGTACATTGCTCTTCTCCAACTCTACATCACAATCATCATCATGGAAAACATGATCAAGTTTCTCTGAGTCTGGTCCAGGCCTATATATAAATCAGCTTAATATTGAAATTTCTCGCCTTATAGTTTAGAAGTTCTTCAGCATTAAAAAGTAGCAAAACACAAAGGAACACAAATAGACACAAGGCTCGTTTTTTTGGCATTTATCGACTTAAAAATAAGGTCACATGAAGACTAACCCTTTGTCCAGTGATGCAAGATAGATTCTTTTATAATGGTTGTAAACAGCGACAGAGAGCACCTGCAATTAGTAAACAAGATTATGAAAAGAATTTCCAAACTTCTGTTCAAAAGAAACCGAAGACAAAACAAGTAGTTCATGTTGCAGAAAATGTGAAACAGCGAATAATTAGAAAACTAGAAATTCAGGATTTATTTGAAACAGCAAGAATTTTCAGTTAAAACAAAATTAGGCAAGGACTAAAATTCCATAATGCATTAACCTTCTTGCATTGGTCTATGGGGAAGAACTCTTGAGTTAGAGCAGCTCTGCAGGTAGCCTAAGATAGTGAGTGTCAGTTAGCCTAAGATGATAAAGATTTAAAAAATTGTTGACAAGGTCATGGGTTCGAATCCTGCTTACATTAGATTTAAAAAAATAAACAAATAGTAAAAAATGAGATATTGTAATATATAGAACTATTAGCAATCTAATTTGATAGTCTTGCCACTTTCCACTTTATGTGCTCATGATAAATTGGCATGCACATGTATGTGTAAAATCCATATTTATGTATAAAAATGTGAAAAAATTTTTGTTTGTGCTTGTGTTTATGCTAGTCCAAAAATATAAATGGATGATCATATTCGTAATCATATAAGATTCTTATCTTTGTGCATTTTTAGTGCATGAGTATGCATATCTATATTAGCATATACACACATGCAAATATATATATAGACTCAGAAAAATCCTCTATACATTAACAATGAAAGAAATAGTTTTAGTTGAACCAGCTTGCTATATCAAACACAATTTCCAACATAATTTAAATTAATTATGATGACTATAATGCTTCTCTTCATTGGATTCTTCAAGGTAATATAAATGGGTACTTATGCTGATCCTTAAAAAGTAGCTCTTTATAAAGAAAATTATGAAAAAAAATATATACTTCTCTTAACTCTGTAGAAATTCTACATAAGAATAATGAAGTAAATAAAATAATCACTAATATCCTTAGGATTTTACATTATAAGGATAAGGAACTTAATCCATTTCAAGAATAAGAAGCCAAATTTTCAATGAAAGGACAATTTTTATTATTGGGAGATGCATAAGGTATGATGAAAGCTTTCTATATTAAAAATATCAAACAAAAATATTTTTGAATGTTTGTCATGATGAAAGAAACAATCATAAAGGAGATTTTTTTCTTGGATTTAAAGATGGTGAAAAAATTTGATGCATAATTAATTAGATTACCTACTCGTACTAAAGATATTTATAACCAATGGGTAATTCCAAAAATCTCTGCAATACCTCCAAAAAATCTCATTAAAGACCAATGACAATTGTATTTCTTCACAAAATTATAAATCCCTTAAATTTGTTCATACACAATCACCACAAGACAAGATAAATTAAACCATTTGTATTCAACAACTATAATGTCTTAAATAATGATTTCAAATAAAAATTAATGAAAAATTACAGTATACTCAAATTATACTAAAAAAGACTCAAGATCCTAATACTAAACAACCATCTCAGGTAGAATTCTCCATATAAAATCTTTGTGATGATCTAAAGAGGAAATATCCTCATAAAACGCCTGAACAAATTAAATAAAGAATTGTGAAAGATCATCAAAGAGAAATCTTTGATTTATTCTTTACATCATGTCTTCCTAAGAAACCCAAATCAGGAAGATAAAACCTTCTCTATGAAAAATGAATCCCCATCCAAGCAACGAGCTGCAATATACAAGTCATGTAAAACATTGAGGAACCATGACTCCACTAACAGCAAACAATATGTGAAGGGAATCAAATGCTTTTAATAAAGAAGTTCACCCACATCTGTTCTTTTTCATAAGCTGCAGACAGTTAAACAATAACGGCTTACCACAACACATGGCTACAGGAAAACAAATGCCAATAGATAGATTCCTCAATTAATGACTATAGGAAAAAGATTTTTGACTAGGTTGTATATTTTTTTAATTTTAATGTCCTCTGAGTCTAAATATAAGAGTGTGTGAATATTTGAAAGGGCTGAATGAAAAAGAGTGAACTCTGTTTGGCTTGAGAATGCTTCCTTTCGCTATTACTTCCTCAATTATAATATTATGTTTTTAAGATTCAATAAAAGTTTATAACAAAACAATGAATTCAAAAGATATCATGTGAAAACATATTTAACATATTTTCGGATGGAAAGATATTTTCTCAAGCTAAGCTGGCCTCCCTGAGAGGAATTTTCTCCGTCTCTTTGTTTAGAATTATTTTTGGTTAGGGTCATTCAACCATTACTCTTTCCTGAGATCCAACCTTCCCCCATCATGCAAAAATTGATAGAATAGAAATCAAATACCGACTTAGAATTAAAAATATATTCTATATTAAAATCAAAATTAGACAATTGATTCATATAAATATAGTAGAGACAAGATTTTTGGCATCCTTCCGATTAATTGATTTAACTACACTACAATCAATCCTAGTCAAGAATTTTAGTTCTTGGAATTCAATAATGCATTGAACAATAAAAAGCATATCTTTCTTTATGGTGAATTCCATTTTTCTATAAAGTATTTGCCTACATTCTACGGAAGAATTAGGGGTTCGTTTGAGACGGCTGCAGTTGTCGATAAAGCAAGTTGTGAAGTTGTTGTAGAGAAATCTAAGTTTTGAAGTTGTTGTTCATAAAGCAATATATTTTGTTTAGGAAGTATAACTATCGAGCTGATGTGCTACAACTGCATGGGAACAAATTACGTTTATACTCTAATAAATATTGAGATGAAAGGAAATTGATTAAATGTCAAAAAAAAATTAAAATTTATATGATAACAAACTAACAATTCTATATTAAAATTGAATCCACTTTATGAATTTTAAATATCAAAGTAATACAATTTCTTTTACAATGGACAATCATACTTTTAATTTTTGTTATTACTTCATAATGAATATACTTTTTCTAATAATAATAAAAATATACTTCGATAAATTTTTAAAATTTAATTAAAAAAATTAAATAAGTATGTAATGATATGTCATGAAATAAATTATTTCTATTTCTCTAAATTACACTTTTACTGTGAAAATTTTTATAGAGACATTGTGTTCATTTAATCTCATGAAAAATCAATCTGAATATTTTGTTTTTTTATGAGTATCTTTAAAGTTGTTCCACATAAGCATAAAAGCTTTGAAGTCCTAATATTCCTTTTTTTTTTTTTGCATTTTAAAACCAATATATCTAATTGTAAATGTATGTTATTTGGTTGTTTTTAGGTTTTAATCATTCCCTTCATGTGTTTCAAAAGTTTATATTGATGTATATTTACTATCCTAATCAATTTAGGAGGTGATCCACCATAGTCGAGGCAAGTATAAGCGCCTTCACTTTGAGAATGCTGAAAATAAGGAACAAAGTTTCGAAGATAATGAGAACTATATAAGCTTAAAAAGTCCTCGCATCATATCAGAGACAACAACGATGGCTTCTAATATGTAAAGTCAGCATCCTTCTACCACAAATACAATCACAATGCAATTACAAATACAGAAAATAGTAGTGAAAATCACAGAGAATTGATAGGGGAATCTCAAATTATAGGCTTCTAACATTGTTTAAGCAACCAAAGAGGTTTACAAACTTCCACCTCTACTATTAACTCGCATTCGATAGGAAAAAAGTGTTTGATACAGACGGATTGGAAACTCCTTACTATCCACCAAAGCTTAACAAAATCCAACATCCAGCAGGCATAAAATAGTATATATTCTTGCATGCTTTAACAATTGCCTTATATGCAATTACAAATAGCATATATGAAGATCTATATAGTTCTCTACTTCACAGGCGGCGGACACGCACTGCTTTGCCGAGGCCAGAGGACTCTCTGTCCTCAACCTTTGACCTCGTCTCCAAATAAATATAGACATATAACAAAAAATATAAATTATGAAATACATGCAAAACAGACTAGCAAATACAATGCCTCATAGATATGTCTGCAGTCATACTTACCAGCCAGGATATGGCTCTAGGAAGCTGTAGGAAGAATCGGCCTTTATCAAAACTGAAGGAAGACTGTGAATTTCTGCCAAAAATTATCATAGTGATCTGCCCTATAGTTTTGTGAATTAAAGTTTGGGTTGCTGGAATTCCACTGAGCATTGTTTCAATCTGATTTCGAATAGCCCACAGTAGCTATATTATTGGGAGGACAGTTTTGGGAATCACTTGTTAGAGAATAAGAATTACAAGAAACCTTCTACATCAGGTTCTCTGTTTTCCAATCCATTTTCTTTATTAAATTCTTTCAGTTTAAGCAAAAGTCTATTTCATTTGGTCTAGACTTTGCTGTAAATTGCTGGTGGCCAGCTAATTTTTCCGCCATCAGCTGGGATCCTTGATAAACCAATTTTGTCATAGAATAAGATCAAGAAGGATATAACAGGAAAAACAACATATGAGGTTGTTGGAGTCACAACTTCATCTAGCAAGAAATTTTGGGATCCTAACTACAGAAGAGGGGAGAATAAGGGAGAAGAAGAAGAAGAATAATAAATGGGAAAGAAGAAGAGAAGAGAGAAGAAGAGGAGGAGAAGGGAGAAGAGTAAAATTTTACCTTGCGTGAGAGAGAGGGTCGACGGGAGGAGGGAGATTTGCGGCATCTTGGCTTGGTTCGAACGGAGGACAGGCGAAGACGAGGCTTCTGTCTGGGTCGTCTGTGAGAGAGAGGAGAGACGGGGCTTCCTAGGGCAAGCGAACAGAAGGACAAAGGGGAAGAGTGGGTCTGACTGGAAAGATGAAGGTTACTTTCAACTTTTTAGCATATCAGAACCGCGGAAAGCAGCGAACCGCACGAGATATTTTGTGTCGTAAAAAACAAGCTGCCAACGTAAAAATTTTTTGGGACTCCGGTCGAACGCACTACCCCAAACAATAGGAAGCGCACGTTTTAAACCATGAAGCAGCTGAGACGCATCCCAAACGCACCCTAGGTCTAATTTGTTTTAAGATACATCCACCATCAATATTAGAGGCATCGGTTTCAATAATATTAACTATCACGACTTGACCCGAGGACTCAAATTAACGAGGCGGGAACAAAAGGTCGGACGATAAAATCATAAACTAAATCTATTTTTTAGTTCAATGAAAGAGCCACTAAACTTCAAATATATAAACTGATATAAAATAACTAAACTTAAATACCTTTCTTCTTATGCCTCGCGTCTACGGTAGACATTTCCGTCTCTTCTGCTCATATGATTTCCTTAAACTTACCTAAAATAAAAGTTAGAGCAACAACAATAAGTCAAAGCTTAGCGAGTAATACATGCCTCTAAACTACAGTAATTCAAGTTAGTAGAAGTAATAAGCTAGATATCACTTTTCGTTTAAACATATCATAAATTTTATTTCCTATAAACATATCATTTAAATATATGCATAAATCATAAATACATATCATTTCATATTCATCATATCTGTATTCGTAACTTTCTTATTTTCATATATAATACAACCGTCATAAGAGCCACTGTCTAGTACCAATGAAGGTACTCCTTTTACCATATCCTTTTTCATGACCTTTATCATTTTAACGTTCACGAGTACAATTTCCCCAGCTAGTACCATAAGAGGGTAAGTTTCATCACTTCAACATGCACATGCAATCATTCAATATATCAATCATATCATATTTATATATCATAATATTATGCTTTATTTTATGTTTTATACAGTAATATAGTGAATCATTTAATATATGAGAGATGAAATATTGAATCATTTGAAATGCAGTAAAGTGAATAACTTGCAATAACAATTAAATGAAAATTTGACGATACAATTACGATAACATAGAAACATGTTTACTCGCCTTGAAACATAAAATAGTAAACATGTTACAGTAATTGTATCGTTTCAAATTTTTATTTAATTGTTATTACAAGTTATTCACTTTATTGTATTCAAATGATTCAATGTTTCATCTCTCTCATATTAAGTGATTCATTATATTACTGCATAAAGCATAAGATAGAGCATAGTATTATAATATATGAATATGATATGACTGATGATTACATGTGCATGTTGAAATGATGGAACTCACCCCTTTATGGTACTAGTTGGGGATGTTGTACCCGTGCACGTTAAAATGATAAAGGTTATGGAAAAGGATATGATAAAAGAATACCTTCATTGGTACTAGACGGTGACTTTTATGACGGTTGTATTATATATGAAAATAAGAAAGTTACGAATATAGATATAATGAATATGAAATGATATGTATTTATGATTTATGCATATATTTAAATGAAATGTTTATAGAAAATAAAATTTATGATATGTTTAAATGAAAAGTGACATCTAGTATATTAATTTTACTATCTGGAATTACTATAGTTTAGATACATGTGTTACTCGCTAAGCTTTGGCTTATTGTTGTTGCTCTAACTTTTATTTCAGATAAGTTTAATAGAATCAAATGAGCTGAAGATACGAAAATGCCTACCGTAGACGTGAGACACAATAAGAATGGTATCTAAGTTTATTATATATATCAGTTTACATATTTGAAGTTTAGTGGCTCATTCATTGAACTGGAAATAGATTTAGTTTATGATTTTATCGTCCGACCTTATGTTCCTACCTCGTTAATTCGAGCCCCGGGTCAGATCATGACATTAACACTATTAGAGTCTACAAAATTCAACCAAGGCATTTGACTCATTGTTTGATCTTGTGAAATGTCGAATAATAAAAATGGGTTATAAGAAAATAACAGGATCAGTTGCTCATTTTTTATAAAAAATCTACCACATAGTTTAGAGAGCCAAGGAATCAGTGTATTTTTATTCTTTTTCAAAATTTTGTACTTATTTAATATCTACAACTTCAAATGAAAATTTAGAAGAAAATGTGATACTTGTTTCTACAGAGATAATTGTCAAATTAGTAATATTATAATATGAGAATCTAACATTGTCTTAAAAGAGCATCATTTTGGAGCATAAATTACTAAACCATTGTTCAAGCTTGGCCATTTGAACATTTTAAGGTGTTTAAAAATGTTCAACTAATAACTTTGTGTAAACAACAATATCATCAATATAAAAATAATATATTGTCAATATGAAGTAAAAAAATATCAAGCATAATATTTTGGAATCCTCACAAAATATTTTTCAAATCAAACAGCGTGGCATTTTCATTTGCAATATCCAAACAAAGTTGTGAATATAATTTTATAATGATCATATTCTTTAATTTGATACACAAATTAACCAGATTTAGAGAAGATCAGTGCTTTCTGCTATAAATAATTTGATTTTCCATGCTCTTTTCAGCAACATTTATGACATAAATAAGTCATTCAGCTCCAGCTAGAGAAAGCCTATCAATAAATATTTTATAAAATATCATTTATATCCTCTTTACAAAATTTCAACACAAAAAGATTTAGAAGTTTTAAATATGAGAAAGATATGCCTGAAAAGATATTTTCCAAATGAAGAGGAGAGAAGAAAAATTAATATAGAACTTGCAATGTTCTTTGAATATTTTGAGGATTTTGGTAATCAAGAATCTTTGATTGATAGATGGAGGTTGGATCCAAAAATGTTGTGGTTGATTCATGGAGCTTCAGCACCGCTTCTTCAAACAATAGCAATAAAACTTCTTGATCAAGATCATTCTCTTCCTGTTGTGAGAGAAATTGGAGCACATACTTATTTATTCAATCTATGAAGAGGAATAAAATAACTCCACAACGTGCTGAAGATTTAGTTTATGTGCATACAAATATTCATCTTCTATCAAGGAAAACCCCACTTTATATGGCAGGTGATAACAAGACGTGGGATGTTGCTGGAGATGGGTTCGAGTGCCTTGATGATATGGGATTATTGGAAGTTGCAAATCTTTCTCTAGATGAACCAGAGTTGGAAGCAATGACATTCAATGATGATGATATTGAAGGCCAAAGACCCACATCTAAATCTGATTTTATCATTCCCTCTATTGAGTAGTTAGACCTTCATGTTGTATTAAAATGATTTTTTGCTTATATTTTTATGTTTGTAATAGACATTTTGTACTAAACATTTTTATGTTATAAGCTAAACAAGTTATCATGAAATTGATTTATTATTGCTTGACATTTTTACTATAATGTCACCTTAATTTTTATATATTATATTAAAAAATTATTATGCCGTATCCACGCCGCACCTGTGTCCTATATTTTTAAAAATTGCCGTGTCCCGTGTCCGTGTCGTGTCCTGTCCGTGTCACCGTGTCCGTGTCCGTGCATCATAGATTGTATTGACAAGAATAGTAATCTAAGTCCTTGTTGCAAACTATATTTATAGGAATCTAAGTCCTTAATAAAGAAATAAAAAATATATGAGAAAACAAATATAACCTAAAATAGGAAATAATACAATTCATACATAATAAACTAATTAAATTTTATATAATTCTTATTGCATTTCTTTCATAATTAAAATAAAAATATATGAAAGAAAAATTTCTTCGAATTATATATTTGATTTGAGCTACTAGGAGAGATATGGAGAGTTTTGTGGAATGAATTGTAGAGAGACTCATTATTCCCATAAATTCCTCATGGAGAGTTTTGTGGAATGAATTGTAGAGAGACTTATTTTAAACAATGTTATACACTACATTTATGGAGCATATTGCCCAAATAAAACGAATATGAAGCATATTGCCCAAATTAAACAATGTTAAACACTACATTTATTCGCTTACTTGATACTTCATTTCAATTTAAATTGGTTGAATTAAGGTTTTGAGAACCTATTGGATCATGATTCCCCCCTTTAAGTTCATTTGTCCCTATAAATGATCATATATAGTACAACAACAACATCAAGCCTTTATCCCATTACGTGGGGTCGACTACATGAATCATTTGTCTCCATTGTGTTCTATTAAAAGTCAAATTCTCGTTTAAAATTGATCATATATAGTAAACAAATAAAATTTATAGTTGACGCTCCATGGATATAGTCAACCAAAATAATGTGGTAACCAACTTTATTAGTACTGTAGCCAACCCTCGAAATATAGTATAACCACTTGAAATGTTTAGTCGTAATAGTCCTTTTTGCTAACGTAAATGACCCATTAGTAAATAATAACAACTCCATATAATGAAACTAGCCCAAGCTCCATACAAAACCACCCCCATGGTGGCGTTAACCCAAAGCAAGCACCCATAGAGGCTAGGTTAGCCCAAATCAAAGTTGACGTTCATGTCCTCTTCATAGTACCTTAAACCCCTCCATCTAGTTTGGTCCATCATGAGAAGTTGCCACCCCTCTTAAAGGGTACCCACTGTAGGCACTCCTTGGTGCCCCAGGAACTTCTTTAGTTTGATCCTCTCAAACCACAACTCCCTCGTTAACAATTTTTTGCACAAACCAAAGTGGATTACTTCTGATTTCATAAAATATGCAATAGGATGACAATGTTAAATGGATCCAAGTGTGGGGTGGTAAAAAAGGTTATTGGTAGGTTAAGCTTTAGAGAAATGAGGATGCTAGGATGAATGTGTGGGAAAAGCACAAAATCATGAAGGATCAATATATTAGAAGAAGATAACGTACTTCAAAATAGAGTTAAGTGATTTGCACATAAACAATGAGAGGTATAAAATGCACCCATTAGATGGATAGATACAATAAGTATTTAACCATTAGAGGGAAAAAAAGTACACTTCAATTAATATGGATTCAAATTATTAAACATGATTTACAAAGAATAAATTTCATAAATTAAAAAGTATTCAGGTAAGACAAACCAATCTCAAATAGTTTGGATAAGGCTATTGATGACCATAATGATGTTTCGCGAACTAACTTCTTCACCTTCACAATCAAGTCATCTGCTTACTACTTGTATGAACCATTTTATTACACCCAAAGAAAACCATATTCACATCTTTGTTTCCTTTTTCGTGTAGTTTCTTGCAGGAGATGCATGCACAATTACCACTGAGATAGAATGGGATATAAATTAGGAATGGAACAAGCAGAAAACTCCATCAAAAGCTGCAAAATGATACACCAAACTTACTAAAAATAGAGCATTCTACATCTTGCAGGTCCAATAAAAAGTGAGGAAAAAGTACAACGAATTTGGAGGAATGCAAAGGCGAGGCTGAACAATATTAAAACTATTTAAAGCGGGTGATTACTCTTAAACAAAAAATATAATATTTTAAATATAAATAAATCAAAATAAAATAAAAGTTACCTTTTTTGCTCTTTCCTGTCCGATTACGAACTTATCCAACCCCTTACGTATCTCTTTGGGCGTTGGCAAGTCCTTCCCCAAGTTGGCGCCGCCCCAACCACTGCCAACCACACTCTGCTCATCAGCGCCCACCTTCCCACCGCCGGGCATTCTCACCATGTTCACATTGCCAACGAATGGCGACCCTGGCCGACCCGATGGTCCCACCACCGCCAAGCCACTTTCCCCAGGCGGAATAGCCGAGGGCAGTGACAAGCTCCCCGGCGATTCACCCGATCTAAGCGAGCCACTCCACGAAACCCTAAATTTACTCGTGGCATCATCCTCCGCCGCCGCACCGAATCCGTCTTTCCCCGGCCGACCGATCTCTATGAAACTTCCCTGGAGTGGCACCAACCTGTGGGGGCGGAAGTAGTATGCCGACTTGCAATTGGGGCAGAGATTCACGGCCTTGTACTCGCCAGAAACGGGGGGCGGCGGATCCTCCTGCGGCTCTGGCAACCACTTGGAGAAGAGGACTTCCAAATGCTTAGAGCAACGGGGGCAGTGCGCCTCCGCCCGGATTCGGCGGGTGGATTGCTCATCAAAGCCTCCCTCCCACTTATGCCGCTCCAGCAGGAGAACTCCGGCTAGTGCTGCGAACGGACCTTGGGTCCGGATGCCCAATAGCCAACGAAGGTCATTGGTGGCGACCATCGCCGCCGCGTACCGCAGCGTCCTCCATCCACGGACTCCCAACATCTTTGTAAACGAGTTCAGACAACGGAGGAAATTAGAAATATTAACGAAGATGATTTGGAGTTACTGTAATCATGTTAACAGATGGTCCTTATATCAAAACTGTATAGTTGTATAGCATATCTAAGGGCATTTCCAACTTAAAATTTTATTTTTCACTTTAATTTGTCTCCAACCAAATTTTATTTTTTAACATAAAAAAATATTTTGTATATACTCTTTCTCATTTTTTATATTTATTTCTTAACATAAAAAATTAGCATCGGTGAACAGTGTGACACTTTTTCAGAATTTTGGTTTTCAATTTAGCGTTTGAATGGCATACCATTGTATGTAGTTCGGCTGGAGATGATCTAAGGTTTCATTTGGGACATTTTTCTCAATGTTTTATGAAGTAATTTTTTAGTACAATTTTTTTTTGAATTTAAAAATATTATGCTAGAAGGCTGCTTCATAAAACAGTAAGAAAGTTGTCTCAAACGAAATTTAAAATAATTAGAGATGTTATATAGGGCTGTTACTTGAGACTTACTGAGAAATGTGGCATCTTATTATTAAGTACACAATTGTGCACATAAACTCAAACTCAATGCAATGGCATCTTATATTTTACCATGAGAAGATACATCTTATAATAAGCATATAGTTATGTTGCCACCCAAACCTAATGTAATGATAATACAAAGTTGTGTATTTGTGTTTTGATAAGAGAATTTACATTTTAATCCACCATAACTATGCATTGCTTTCCAAATCTAATGTAATTAGTATACATAGTTGTGTACTTATAGTTTACCAAGTGTTGTTACACCTTATTACAAGTACATAGACATCTACCAATCCTCATTTATTAAATCCTATAAGCCTCATGTACAATAGGATTTTGACGATTATAAACATTATTGGTTATACTAAACGTAAGTTGAGTTATGTGTTCAGGAAACTGATTTTCTACTTGCATTACAAAAGCATGTAGGTGATGGAATCAGGCCAAGGACTTGATGAAGCTGAAAGAATTGAACATGAAGAAAGTCTGTCAAAGTCAAGAAGATCAAGAACTAATAAATTTATCAACTTGTATTTCTTTTTATATTATTTTTATTTTATTAAATTTTTACTTACTTTAGATGTATAGTGGGTTGAACGACCAAGCACACACACAAGGCTAATAAAATTAAAACAAAGTTAATTAAAATACTTGAGTTTATGATTAAATTGTTTTATATGATTTAATTCGCACTATAATACTATATAATATGGTTGGCAATTTCATACTTTCTAAAAATCAAGTGACATTAATTAACTAATATTTGAAATTAAAAAGTATCATAACTAATTGTACAAATGATCTATATTGCACTTGATGATTAGTTATTTCAAATTCAAATCATCAAAAATAGATAAATTCAATTCTTGAATTGTTCATTCCGGATGAACTTATTCGTATAATACAAAACTTGATTCCTTGCATTATTATTTATCTATTTTGAAAACTGAAATCAAGATATCAAATCATAGCAGATATTGCATTGTATGATCTTATTCTTATAATATGAGTAAATAAAGAGCTCGCATGGATGAACTCTGTTTGAACAGAATGACCCAAAGCTCTTAGTTGCTAATATTATGAAGATCGTAATTTACTATCATATAGTATGAGCAAACAAAATGCTTTTTACACAAATCTCATTTAGACCATGTATTGTCAGATTCATAGTTTGTACTGTATGATTTATCTGTGACATTAACTAAATCAAGATTTTTAGGATTTGATTATAACCTAATATAAATACTAATGTTTTAAGTTGAGAACATGTCTTTGGCTTGTGGTGTCTCTGACTATCAAGGGTTAATAAGGTTGGGAGATCTAAGAGGGTTGAGAGAGAGAGAGAGAGAGTTATTGGGAGTCTTGTAGTATTGTTTGAGAGTGAAGGTGAGAGAATTTGGAGAGAACATGAGGGATCTCTTGAAAGGTGTCCAAGAGATTGGTGTGCAAGAATGGTGCAAAAAGATCATTTTTCTCATTATGTGACCCTTCCTCGAATTGTGAGTGTCATAATAAGGCATAAGGTGATCAATCAAGCAATAGTAAAGATAAGGCCCTTTTCCCCCTAACTTCAAAGACTCCTTAGCTTGAGGTATATCCCCCTTTTGTTGACCTTGATTTCACCAAAAATCTTGGTCAAAGGAGTTGACTTGATCAAATTGACCAAGTCAGGCCCTAAGACCACCTCCCTTGAGTTTAGTGGGTCAAACTAGGTTTGTTGAGCCCAAGCCCACCTAGTTGATCAAGTCAACCCAGGTTGACCCAAATTGACCCATACCCTCTCCTTTTGATTTCAATTCCATTCCAGAACTTCTTGAGCTCAACTCACCACCGTTGGACTCAGTGGGTCAGACCTAACATACTGGGCTCAATCCTATGCCAAGGGTCAACCTAGTTGACTAAGTCAATCTAGGTTGACCCACTTAGACCCATTTGAGCATAAATTAATTCAAACCCAATTCAAACTCTTCTTGGACTCAACCCTCTTCCCCATTGGGTCTTATTGACTAGGTTGACCAGGTCAACAATAGTCCACCTTGGTCAAATTTAACTTATTTAGGTGAAATTAAGACCTATTTAATGGATTTAAATCTTTCATTTTATTACCTAGAGCAACCCACGGCCAAATCAAATTGGTTTCCCTCCTAATTGATCAGGGATTCGATCTTGGTCGTTGGTTAAAACCTTAGGGCTATAAATATGGTTTTTTGGGTTCATTGGAAGCTCTCTTGCAATTATTCTTTCCCTAACCCACCTAAGCCCGAAAACTTTTGTTTGAGAGCTCTCCTAACTCTATCCCGTCTTCCAAAGTCAAAACCTGACAGTCCCAAGCCGCCGCCTGCGAGTTTCCGACGACCCGAAACCCCAAAGCTTCCTACATGATGATCCAAGGCATTTCAAAGCTCGAGATAGACTAGGAGCTTGTATAAGGACAATCTACAAGCTCAATCGTTTCAAGATCTCGAAGATCCAACAGTGAGATCCTTCAAAAACCTTAGATTTAGATAACCACACTTAGCTTTATTTAACTTTTCATACAACACGTTTTAGGCCGCACTTTGGTCCCCCAAGGATGCTCTTCATGCCTATTACTTGTGTTTAAATTTTATTGATTTCTATCATACCGTTTGTGAGAATGATACGAAAATCGCTTTTGAGTCTCGGGTTCACCCAAGGTCCAAAGGTACAAAATCTTTGTCGTTGATCATTGGATCAATGGCTTAGACCTCGTCGTTTCGTATTTTCCTCCGAACCGCGAAAGCGATCCTGCGGCTCCATTCTCGATCTGGCAAGATCGGGACAGTCCATCTCATACCGCGAAAAATCAGATAGTCCGCTCCCGCATCTGTTGTGGTTAAGTTGCAGGCATTGATCTCAGTGTCACACTAATCATTACCAATGATTGCGTGGCTGCGCAATCATTGGTAATTATTGCCAAATCGCATACACGGTTCTGGGAGCCAATTCAAGGTTGCTAGGTGTCGCTCACCGTCGTTTTCTTTTTTAGTTGATTTTAATTTTTTAATGCATTTTTAATTTAAATTTCATTAAGTATTTATTATAAACTATTTTAAAATAAAAAATACATATTATACACTAAAATTTTAAGAAAATTACTTTATTATTTAAAAAATAAAACAAGTTTTAGATATAAATTATATTTTAAATTAAACTATTACTTTTAAACATTAATTATTCTAAATTATTTAAAATTACCTTTTTTAATCATTTAAACTTAAAAAATTCATGATTAATTCATTTTAAATCAGAATTTTATGTATATATATAATACCTTAAATTTTTTATAAAATTATGAATTTTAATCTAAAAATTATTTTTAGGTATCAAAACATGCTTTTTATGGATTATTTATTTATTATTGAATTATTTTCATTATTTAAATATTATGTAGATAAACATAATACTAATTATTTTTAAACTAAAATTTATTTTAAAACCTGACCCGACTGACCAATGGATCTCCCCTATAATTATTTATCTTTAAAAATGGATTTATTTTTAATTACATTATTTTTTAAAATTTATATATATTTATTTGAGTGCATTTTAAAACTATTTTTAAAATACATATATTTTAAATTTCCTCATTTTGGGGGATCCACTTTGTGGAATTTTGAACATATGTAGTGCATATGAATAACATTCATGGGGGGTGGATTGGTGGGTGATTGGCCTCCAATCATCCATTAATCACTTTGATAAGCGTGCTTACTTTTTTATTTTAACATTTTTTGCATGTGTAGGACGCACGAGCACCTAATTTAGGCTCTTCTAGATCTAATGTCTTGATATATTTACATTTGCTGCATTTTCCTTTACGTTACCCCCAAAACTTAATTCAAACCTACTTAACATAGTGACACCCTAAGGATAGCAAACTTAAAAAAAACTTATGAGCTAGGGTAGAATCCTAAAACTTAACCTATTTCTAAAAGTGACTTTTTGGACCCTTAGCTTAACGTGTAGGATGACCCCGGACCTTCTAAAATAGGCTAACTCAATTTAAACTTTAAAGAACACTATCCTAAGCATTAAAATGGATCCATAAACTAAAATTTACTAAAATGGACCCCAATCCATTATTACTTTAACTCTAATTAAACTTCCCTTTTTGACCTACATCAAACTTGAACAAAAAATTACTTGAACCAAGTACCCGACATAGGACCTACCCAAAGCCTCACAACCTTATGCACACACATAGAATTGTTAGCTATGGCACTACTTCTAGCTCTAGGTTAGGTCAGTGCTTTCTTTTTTCTGTGATGTTTTCTATGTTGTGGTGCTTTTGTATGTGGCATGTGTGCTGGTTGATTTTAATATATGTGAGTGTTTATTTTATTATGATATTGCACTTTATTTGTAATATAATTATTTATACATTTGATCTATCCCTAGGTTAGGGATGATTTATACTAATTCATTCTTATGCATGTGGTCACACTCATGCAACATTAAAATAAAGGGGAGGCTAAAGTGATTAATAATTATAAATGCTTGCTATAGGTGACCAAGTGTGTTTTCTTTTGTGCACATATATAACTGCTTGAGAAGTGATATATAAACTGTCTAGGATATTTAACTTAGGACAACCTTGTAGGTTTAGTCTGAGTCTAGAATTTCTTTTTCATAATGTAATTTAATATAATTTCTATCAAGTTGTGAAGTCTTTAAAAGCGAGGTATTTCAAATACTCGATACCCAAAGAGAAAAAGAAAGGCCCTTTATAGGAAATTATTTATTTATTTTGGTACCCTTATGGAGGACGATCCAAAGAAGGACGACCTGAAAGAAGGTGATCCGAAGGAAGATGACCTAAAGGAAAGTGACCCACCTGAAGATGATCTAATTGAAAATGATGAATAAAAGACTAAATGTCTGGCTTTTAAGACTTGTGTCATTCAATAGGACTAGAATTCAGATTATTATCAATGGGGCCTTGCCACCATTACTTTTCTGTAGAGTCTGAGTTGTACTATATACGACATTTGTCGTGTACTTTGGACTTTCTTTTTTTACTCTACTTGGTTTTACTTATATTAGTGTATTTATTTTGATGTGCACATTAAAACTTGCCTATTTTTCTTATATTTATTTCTTGCATGTGTGTGACCTAATTTCGCTAGGCTTTTTAAAGACAAAATTATTTTTTTACTTATAATAAAAAATTAATATTTCAGAAATTAAATAACATAGAAACCTAACAACCTAGGGAATAGTCAGAATCGTCTGGGTTCATATGCATATCAATGTATTCTCTTTCTCCTTACTATAAGACACTTCCCCGCTTGCGGGTAAAGTCCAGAAAATCTGGACTATGAGAATGAGGTGCTGGACCTGGGGAAGTCCAATCATTTCTAAAAATTATTTTTATAAACTTCATTTTTCAAATTCTAGGCATATCTGATTTGGAGAATTTCAACCAGCATGCATCGCATTAGAAATCAACTAAATTAAAATTCTAATTACATTAGCTCTAGAAGCATTCATTCTACATAAGACCAAGGCCAATTAAGAAACTCTCTAGACATTGGTCTTACTTCTAAAAACTTATCTACCCACCCATCTTTCATAAAGACTGGAAATCATAGATTTATGTGCTTAGAGTTGGCTTTCCTTTTCAAGCATGATATAAGCCTAAGTGCATTAGCTGGGATATGGATGTTAGTATTGTGTAGAACACTAAACCCACTCTAGATTTAGGATTCAAGGCTACTACATTTGATGTATAGTAGTATGCCTCATTGAGGGGTAAGCTCCCCATTCTTTAGGGATTATAAATCATACCTATCCACATCATACGGATGACACCACTTTTATCCTTCTCTCCTATATACTTTGAGTGCTTGATTTTCTTTTCTCCAATTTCTTTTTAATACCTTAGTCCCTCCGGATGTTAGTATGGGACGTGTGTGTTCATTAAGCCACTTTGAATTATTTCTTTCCCTTTGGGTAGGATTTCCTAGTCCATCCTTTTATGTGTCAATCCCACTTTAAAGGGATAATGTCGAATCCTTAATTGAGAGTATTCTCGGGCCCCAGGCCCGAGATGTAATTAGCTGTGAGGGCTTGCGCAGGTAGGAAATCAAGTCCCACTATCAAATAAAACCCACTCGAGGTGATGTATTGGGTGGGGGAAACTCGTTGTTATGATCAAGTCATATATATTATTACCCGTTGGGGTGCGCTGGCAAGAGCCGTTATTCTCAATGGTTAATCGATCTAATCTTCCCTCCCATTGTCCAGCTTGTAAAGAGCGTGGAGGATTAAGAGGGTTAAACTTGGTCAAACCCATCTTAAGCATAATCCTCCTTTATAATCCAAACTTATCCATACATTTTTATGGCTAATTGGGACACTTGGCAATACCATAAAACTTCCCTATCTCTCTAATTAAGCCTAGTCTATCATTAGAAGGTAGGCATCATCGTTAATTCAACACAAAGTCTTGGCCCCATTCACTCTCTTTCAAATTCTTTAATCCTAGCAATTTTTATCTCATCCCAACCACCACTTAAGCTCTCTATCTATAAATAAGGCTCCTCTAGCCTTTAGAGTGGTTGTTGAAAATCTTGAGAGCACAAATTGAGAAGAGAGAGAGAGAAAGAGAGAGAAAGGATAATTATTGTAACAGAGTTCGATCCAACCATCCAAAGCTCCTGGACCCTTAAAAAAAGTTGTAAAGAATTGCAATACCTTTCCAACAAGCTCAAGATCATCCAAATATATCCACAGGATTGTAAGATATCTTAACTTTTATCTAAAATTTTAATTTGAAACTCCAGCAAATCTACAACACATGAAACCTCCAAACTTTAGGTGTTGTAAGACTACATTACCCTATAGTTGTGTTTCAAATTTCGTTAAATTTCGTTGTTTTTAGAAGATATGATTATTTGAAAAAATTTGACCAAATTTGACTTAGAATCGGCCACGTAGCCCCCTCCCACAACAAGAAAACCCCTTATTACCGGCGGACGAAATCCGCCGGAAAACATAGATATTCCGACGGAACCATAAGTTTCCGTCGCACATTTCGGCCGAAATTCATACGCCGGTTTTGGCCGCGTCGATAAATTATTTCCAGCGCAAATATTGCATCGGAAATTTCTCCGGCGCCTGTTCCGACGAACTACCGGTGAAAAAACGGATCATTTTCGACGTTGAACAACGTCTTAATTCCGGCGCCATATCCGCCGGTAATTATCGTAACCAATATAAAGGCATTCCCAAAAGGCTCGTTTGTTAAGTTGATGAACATATAGAAATTGAGCTCGTTCATACCTAGTTAATGCTTGTTTGTTTAAAGCTTGATAACCACTAAACGAACCAAATATGAACCAAACATAAACTTAAACTAAACATGAACACCCAATATTTTAAATGAACCAAACATGAACAAAAATAATAAAGCTCGAATCAAACACGAACCGAAATTGAACAAGCTAATATTAAACAAACTCAAACATGAACACTCACAAACTCGGCTCGGCTCGATTCATTTGCAGCCCTATCCATGACTAAAGAAAAAAGATATTAACTTAAAACAGATCATTGATGTAATCCAACTAAAATAGAAAAATATTTGGTCAAACCACCTTGAATTTGAACACAAGTAAAAACTTCTACATACATAACCTTAAAAACTTAAATATAGGTATTATTAACGCTTCTCTTTCCTAAAACTCTCAAGAGAACTTCTCTAGAACTTTATCACATGTTTTCTCATCAAACCTCACAAAATATATGTCGCTTCCATAGGTAGTCCTACCCAGCATGAATCCAAATTGATTTTGAGAAACAATAGTATCATGCCGTAATCTATGCTCAATTACTCTCTCCAAAGCATGCACCAAACTACATCCTCTAGCAAATGTCTAGTGATAACAACCATGACTATAGCAAAAAGATATGGAGTTAAGGCTAATTTATATGTAATCCAACCAAAATCTCAAAAAAAATTCGAAAACCAAAACCTTCGGTTATCTCCTCGGCGGCGCGCGACTAGGAAGGAGAGAGGCGGCGCGCGACTAGGAAGGAGGCTCGGTGAAGTCCGGTGACCGTCAACGGCGAAGTCCGGTGACCGTCAACGGCGAAGTCCGGTGACCGTCGGCGACGTCTAACCACGGCGAGCAACGAACGACGAACGACGACGGAGGGCGAAGGGCGAAGTAGTCGAAGTGAGAGAATGGAAGGAAACGAATGACGATTGAGGGGTTCGGGTTCGCGAAATAGGGCTTTTACCGGTGGACGTTCCGCCGGTACTGACACTAGTGACGTCGGTATCAATTCCGACGGCTCATCCGTCGGATATATTTCGTTGAGTTTAAGTACGCCGGCGCAATTTCTGCTGGTAAAATACGTCGGAATGGTTCCGCCATAACGTGCGACGGAAATGGTTGAGGCATCCCAATACCATCGGAGTGGTCGGCGGAACCTGCGTCGGTGACTTTACGGCATATTTTGCGCCGGAAAAGTTGACGCAAACTTTACGTCGAGCAAATCCGCCGGTAACTGTGCCGTTTATTACCGTCCATAATTTTCCGCTGGAAAATCCGACAGTATTCGCTTGTTTTCCCGTAGTGTCCAATTGTGCCTCTTCACTTGGACTTGTGCGCAGATCAATTTGGACCGCGAGATGCCACGCGGCTCGATTTGACTTGTTGGCCCCTCTCGTGGTCAATCCAACGGTAGGATCTTTGATCAAATATGGTTAAGTGGTCGGCCCTCGAGCCGACATCTAGCTGGGACGTGGCGCTATGCCATCGTACGGCCTAATAATTGGTAAGGCGGTGGCGGCGCCTGATTTGACCAATAATGGTCTAAAAAAATTCAAAACATTCCTATATCTTCTAAAATTCACAGAAAATCGAGGTTTTCACCAAATTGGACATTCTTGGTCTCATTTGAAAGATAATTTAACATAGTATTTATTAAAATTAATTTTACTTTATTTTGAGCTCTAGATTATGAGAAAATTGTGTTTATTTTAATTTATTTTTTTTTAATTTTCTTGCAATCCAGGATGGTGGAATGTTCTTGAGCATCTTAGGCATATTTTGTGATTTTTCTAGGGTCAGATGATCTGTAATTTTTTATGATGTGAATTTTCAAGGTAATTGGTTCATTTTAGATCCAAAGTTTTAAAAATTAATAACTACTTAGATTTTTAATTTTTTGTTGTGAAATTTCTGTGGTGTAATTGTATATACCCCAGGGTTAGTCAAACCAAATGTTAAGCCCATTGGAACAGTAAAGACACCTAAGGAAAATAATTAATAAAATATCTAAAAAACTTAGTAATTTTTAGGGAGCTGTACATATATCCAATAAGGGTGAAACTTAAACACAGTAAATCTAGTGATATTTTGAACCATAAATTTAAATTTGACTGAATTTAAAGCTCATTAGGTCAAAAAATTTGCCTTATTAAAATTCAACCCATTTATAGTCCCACACAATTCAAAAATTCACAATAAATCAAATTTTAATCTAGAAAATATAAATAATATCTAAAAATGACCGAAACTTGGTCTTCTATATAGGAAAAATAAAAGCCATAACATAAGATCTTTAATTTAATTTTAATTTAATTTTTATTAGAAATTAATATTTAATTATTTAATTAATTAAAAATTAATAAAAAACCCAAAAAAGTTCCAAACACTTGGAAACACCCCCTTGGATCATTCTTTATTTTTGGGGGTGATTCCATGTAGTTTAGAGTTGATTTGGATCACAACATCAAAACTTTCCTAATTAAATAAATTTTAAAATTCGATTAAATACCAAACTTCCAAAATTCATAACTAATTACAGAAAAATCCAAATTGACCAAACTTAGTGTCATTCAACTCCATGTAGGTTCTAGTATTTTTGAAAAATATCAAATCAAAATCTGATCAAAGTCAAAAAGTCAACAATTGGTCAAACCTATGTTAAAATGAGGTCAAAAAATTTTAAAATTCATAATTTTTCATAGAAAACTCCAAATTAAGCGTGCTAATAGTCTAATAACTCGTAATAAGGTCTAATATTTATTAAAAATCTGAAATCTTTAATATTAATTTTAATTTTAAAACTCAATTGTTAACCCCTTAATTAACACATTAAGATAATTCGAAAAATTCAATAATTCTTTAAAACTTTATAATTCTTTAACTTGAATATTAAATTGCTCAACCAATCTCCTAAAATCAATCTCTAACTAAAATATTTAACATTAATATACCTTTTAATTTTAATCAACTAAATTAACTTAATTAAACATGTTTACTTCTCGTAACCTAGGCCTACGAGACTATTAACTTAGCCCCAAGGAAGATGAAATAAACTTCACGGCCTCGGTGTGAAACAAAAGTAGTAATCATTTAAATTTAAAAATATATTTAAATTAATTCTTAATATATTAATATTTAAAATCTAACATAAACCTCCCCAGTCCTAGATGAGAAAAGTGGAGGGTTGCGTTAGGTAGTTGACAGCCAGCGTAAAACTTGTCGAACAATAATGACTTGAATCCTTTAAGAAATTATATTAATGCTAGGGCATC
>NW_021318768.1:139127-139869 GCF_001605985.2 Dendrobium catenatum
AAGTGCTTATGCTCCTCAAGTAGATTTGGATATGAGTTCTAAATTAAATTTTTGGAATGACTTAGAAGAATTAATACAAAAGATACCACTTGAAGAAAAAAATTTTATTGGAGGAGATTTAAATGGACAGGTTGGTAGAGAGGTAGATGATTTTAAAAGCATCCATGGTGGCCATGGTTTTAGAACGACGAATGAAGGTGGCAAGACCATATTAGATTTTTGTTTAGCATATGATTTTTCAAATTCTAATACCTTATTTAAGAAAAGGAATGAGCATCTCATCACTTATAAAAATGGATATAGTACAACCCAGATTGACTATTTTCTTATTAGAAAATTAAATCGTTTAGATGATATTAAACAAAGGTGGATGAGATATTTTGCTGAACTTTTTAATAAAGATTGTGAAATTAAGATTGACTATAATGACCTTAGCATCCTAAATGAAAATAAAGATTTATGTTTTTATCGGCGTATTAGTAAAACTGAAGTTAGAGATGCTTTAAAGAAAATGAAGGGTGGAAAAGCTGTTGGGTCTGATAATATTCTAATAGAGGTGTAGAAATGCTTAGGAGATGAAGGGATTTCTTGGCTTACTAAACTTTTTAATACTATTTTGAAGACTAAAAAGATGTCAGATGAGTGGAGAATGAGTGTGTTAATTTATATATTTAAGAATAAAGGTGATGCACAAGATTATACGAATTATAGAGGTATTAAGTTAATGTGTCATACTTTAAAA
>NW_021318768.1:140439-183427 GCF_001605985.2 Dendrobium catenatum
GATGACCTGGTTAGGAGAGTAGAGGTATTAGATTTGACTTATGTTAAGAAAGGTAGGGGTAGACCTAAAAAGACTTGGTTAGAAAATATTAGGAATGACCTTTCTTTATTAGATTTAAACGAGAATTTGACTTTTAATAGAACACAATAGAGAAAAAGGATTCATGTAGCCAACCTCACGTAGTGGGATAAAGGCTTGATGTTGTTGTTATTGTTATTGTAACATAAACCTCCTCTTAAGCTTTAATAAATTCAGAACATTAGACAACTCTAACTAACTACTCAATTTAGGATCTAACCCAACCACACGACCTCCTTCACATACTTTAGATGATTTGCTAGGATAATCGACTCTAGATCTAGGCTAGGCCGGTATTAACTTTTCTACTTTGTGCCAGATTTTTTATGATTTTACTGCAAGTTGTGGATGAAATTGTTCGATGTGTCTGCTTAATTTTACTGTACTTTATAGATGATTGATGTGTTTGACAACTAGATTACCTTTAGGATAGGAAAGATCTGGATGTTCTCTGATTTTTCTGCAGGTGGCCATGCTCATGTAGGATAATAAAAAGGGGGCTAAATAAAAAATTAATTATAAATGTGCTCACTATAGGTGCTTCAGCTGCTAAGCCCCAAAATAATAAAAGAATGTGGCCAGTGTGTTTATTTCTTTTTCCGCATATATATACAACTACTTGAGATGTATTTTAATTTATTAAATGCTTAGGATAACCCTGCAAGAGAATCTAGAATTTTTATTTCATATAATATGTAATTTATATAAAATGTTAAATGTTGTGAAAGTTGAGTTTTTAGTTAGGATACATTGATCCAAGATTCCAAAGAGAAAATGATATCCCGTAAGGGGATAACCCTTTTCTATTTGAAAGTCAAAATTTGGATCACATTTTTCTTACCCAAAGAGGAAAGGATGGCGTTCCCCTTAAAGGAATAGTTCTCTTTTTTCATTTGGGTAGCCTACTATGAAGGATCCAAGGAGCCTGAAGCAAAGGAAAATCGAAGAATTGAAGATAAAGAATATCCCACTCAAAATCACTTATGTCTCTATTAGGATTAAAATCCGAGTTGTTGTCAGTGGTGCCCGACCACTTTACTTTCTACACTTATGGGTTGTAAGAAGCAAGGCAATTTGCATATGCATATTTATTTATTAATTTATTTATATTTTTGATGTGTTGACTTGATTGCGTATAAGATTGCTTTCTTTTCTTATTTTTTGCTATTTGTGTGCTGCTCTTTATTTTATCATGGATACGTGAGGCTCATGAGAGTGTGAAAATTTTCTACTCATAATAAAAAATTTTAAAATTTAAGAAGTTAAATAATATAGAAAGATAACTATTGACCTACTTTTTGCTCCAAACTGGGTCAATGAGTTGACCTGGTCAAATTTGACCAGGCTAGACCCCAGGACCCATCCCAATGGGTCTAGAGAGTCAAGCCAAGTCTACTGAGCCCAGACCCAGGTCCTGGGTCAACCTGGTTGACAGGTCAACCAGGGTTGACCTAAATTGACCTAGACTCCTACTGATTGGTTTCAAACTAATTTCAGAGCTTCTCGAGCTCATTTCTCTCCTTCACTGGACTCAGTGGGTCAAACCCAGACCACTAGACCTAGACTTTTTCCCTGGGTCAACCCAGTTGACCAAGTCAACATGGTTTGACCCATCTAAATCCCTTTGAGTCCAAATCCATTTTAAATCGACCCCAACATTCCTTGTACTCAAACATTCATCTCCTTTTACCTATTTGATTGGGTTGACCAAGTCAAGCCTTGACTTGGTCAACCCAAGTATTAAATAGGTCAAATTGACCCATTAAAGCCAAATAAAACCTATTTAATGCATTAAATTCTTCCCCAGTCAATTTGGAATTCAAAACCACGCCTGATCCCCTCTTTTCCCTCCCAATTAACTCTAGATCTAATCTTGGCCATTGGTGATAGAGTTATGATGCTTAAATATCAAAATCTAGGAGGAATTAGAGATCTTTGAGCTCATATCTCTCCCTCTAAGCTCTCTCAAGCGGCAGGACCCCTTGTGAGAGCTCTCCTTACTTCTTTACATCCTCCACGACCAAGTCCCGCTTCCAAACCCTTGCCGGCTGCAAGATCCCCGGCCAACCGAACCTTCAAACGTTCTAAGGCTTCTTCCAGTCGATCGAGGATGAATCAAAGCTCGAGTTCAACTAGGAATTTATACGAGGACAATCTACAAGTGCAACCGTACCAAAATCACAAAGATCCATTAGTAAAATTTCTTTAAAACCCTTTCCCTAGGTCACACACTTTGGATCTAAATAACATTTTATTTTCTGTGTCATAGACCGAGATATTGGTTCCCCATGATTTCTATTCATGCTCTACGGCTACGTTTAAATTTTCATGCAATTTGGTGCACCCGATCGTGAGAACGAAGCGAAAATAGGTTTATGGTTTCGGGTTTCGCCGTCTGCCTCCTGGACGTGATCTAGACCGTTGATCCCGCGATCAATGGTCATGATCTGATCAGATCGCACTCCCATTCAACCACGCATTGAGACCTGATCGCATTTTCGACGGTCCAGCTTGATCAGAGACGTTAATCCCGAACTGCGCGGGGTCAACGACCCGGATTGGTGCCTACATGGATGAGTGGTTCTGGTGGTGATTGCGGGATGATTGCCGCAATCATTGGTTGGCGGCGCAATCATCGCGCCGCCGATAATGATTGCCCAGACCGCGGGAGCCAGTCCGAGTCGGACACGTGTCCCGCCGCCGCCGCCACCGACTTTCGATTTAAAAAATTGATTTTTAATTTATTTTAACCCAATTTTCTTCAATAATTCACCAAAAATTGATTTTTTATCCGTTTTTCGCGTACAATATGTCGAATCGTTCGAATTTTTGTTCTCTATATTTTAAAATTAAAATGATTTTAAAATTGTGTATCTATTTTAAATTCTTATAAAAATAGTAAAATGTGATTATTTCCAATTATTTTTTTTAATATGATTTATATTACTATTTCTATAATTATGTTTAAATATCTTAATATGTATTGTTTGGTTTTTGTTTTAGGATTATTATTATTCTTATTATTTTTGCTATTATTTTAATATAATTATTGTTATTATGAGTATTTTAAAAGTCTATTTTTAGTATTGTTATTATTCTTAGCATTACTTAAATATAAATATATATACATATACTAATATTATTATTTTAATAGTTTATTTTGAAATTTCAGAAAACTTATATCTGAATTTATTTTTATTTAAGAATAATTTTTGTTTAAATATTAACTATTCTTTTTAAAAAACCTTTTTTTTTAATTTAGCCTTTTTCATATTTTAAAACTTTGAAAATTCATAACTAATTCATTTTAAATCAGATTGCGGCGTGCGACCCCTTGAATTTTTTAGAAAAATGTCAAATTTATTTTAAAGTTATTTTCAAGAGTTGATTATTGCTGTTCTGACAGGTCTCTGTCTTGTATTGTTATTTTTAGTATTTTTTTATTATTTAAATAATTATTACTATAATTATTTTCAACCTAAAAATTATTTTTGAAATCATTTTGAAACCTCGATTGAGTGGTCAGTGGGTCTCCCATATATTTATTTACTACAGACTGGTTTATTTTAAATTATCTTATCTTCAAAAATCTATATATTTATGTTAGTATTTTAAAATATTTTAAAATTACTTATATTATTAAATACTAATTTTTGGGAGACTCACTACATGAAATTTTAGACACAGATTCTATATAAGTTGGAGTAGCTCCAGTAGAAGATAAGATTAGAGAGAGTCGCCTTAGATGGTTTGGTAACATAAAAAGGCGGCCTTCCGATGACCCGGTTAGGAGAGTAGAGGTATTAGATTTTACTTGTGTTATGAAAGGTAGGGGTAGACCTATAAAGACTTGGTTAGAAAATATTAGGACCCTAATTTATTTATATTTAAACTTTAATTAAAATTTTCTTTTCTGGCCTATAACAAACCTGAACTGTAGGCAATTTTAACTAACTACCTAACTAAGGATCTATCCAAACCACACAAGCCTTACACACACGTAGAATTATTTACTAGGGCACCACTTCTAGACTTAGGTTAGGCCGGTGTTTATTTCTTTCTGTTGTGTGCTGGAGCTTTCCGTGGTTTTCACTACATGCTATTTGAAATTGATTGGTGTGTTTGCTTACTTTTCCTGCACTCTGGATATGATGGGCATTATATTTACCCCTAGGTTAGGAACGACATGTATATATCTTGTTCTTCTTGTAGGTGGTCATGCTCATACTAATAAAAGGGGGGTATTGTCATGATTTTTGACATTGTTTTGTGCAGGTGCTTACTAATTCCCCCTAATAAAATAAGGGCTAATTCATTTAATAATAACTGGTACAGGTGCTTCAGAGCTGCTTAGCGTTCATGATTAAGAGCATAGTTTGGCACAACTTCAATGGATTGCTTTTATTTTTATATAACTGCTTGAGATTATATATGCTTGGGATTTTATTAGGATAACCATACAGAGACCTTAGATTTACTAATTTTCATTTGATGTAAAAATTTGTAAAATTTGTTACGAGTTATAAAATTGACATTTGAGTGTGGATATTCTTATCCAACTTTAATTCCAAAAGAAGAAGGAATTCTCAAAGAGGAGAGTCTTCTTCCATTTGGAAGTTCAAGCTGGATGGCTTTAGATATCCAAAGAGAAAAGGCAATATCCCTTACTAGGGGAATTGTCTCTTCGTTTGGATATTCAAGCCATGACGGATCTAAGGAGTCCAAGGAGGAATGATCCAAGGAGTCCAATGGAGATCCAAGGGGTCCAAGGTGAGATGATTCAAAAAAGACTGAAGACTTGAAGACCAATATCCCACTAAAAGTCATTTGCGTATGTCATAGGCTTAGAAATCCGGGTTGTTGGCAGTGGTGCCCGACCACTTTATTTTCTGCATACCCTGGTTGTAATACGGGAAGTTGGCCTATTGACATTTATTTGATTGGTTTATTTATATTGATGTGTTTACTATGCTTGCGCAATAGAAATTGCATGGTTTCTAAGTTTCTTTCTTGCATGCCATTTTTGTTTTTGCCTGGATCTCGTTAGGCTCATTAAAGACTTTGAAAATCTTTTCTACTCATAATTAAAATTTAATATTTAAGATTTAAATAACATAGAAACTTAACAAACTTAGGGAATTGCCGGAATCGTCTGAGGTCGCATGCATCTTACTGCATTTCTTCTTTCTCCTTCTTTGAGACACTTCCCCGCCTGCGGGTAGAGTCCGGATAATCTGGCCTATGAGGATGAAGTGCCGGACCTAGGGAAGTCTAGTCTCCTTCTAAAAATTATTTTCTAATAAGCCTATTTTTAAAATCCAAAGCATTCATGATTCTACCTTTTAACTAGCATGCATTGCATTAGTAACCAATTAAATAAAATTTTAATTGCATTATCTAGGAGCATCTATCCCACATAAGTCTATGACCAATTAGGAAATCCTCTAGATGTCGGTCATACTTTCAATAACTGTACCACCCACCCATCTCTCATAAATGATCATACTATATGGTTTTAAAGCGATTAGGTGGTTAGCTGGCTCCCTAATCCAGGCCGGGGTAAGTCCAGGTTTTGCACTACATTAGTTAGGACATGAGTCTTAGTGTTGTTCGTAGAACACTAAGCCCAATTTAGATCTAGGGTTCGTGGCTACTACATTCGGTCTCGTAATATGCCTAAATAGTAGGTATGTCCCTCCTTTTCAGGGACTCTAAATCCTACTTATCTGCGTCACAGGATGACACAATCTCTATCTTTCTCTCACACTTGTGATTGGATGCTTGACCTTTTATTTTCTCCAGTTTCTCCTTAATACCCTAGGGCCTCCGAATGCTGGTATGAACCATGCATGTGGATTTAGCCCTTTGGGACCTTTCCCCCCTTTTGAGTAGGGCTTCTTAATCTATACCCTCGTGCCAATCCCACTTTAGGAAGGATAATGTATGATCCTTAATCAAGAGTTTTCTCAGGCTCTGACTTGGGATGTAATTAACCACGGGGGCTTGCGCCCGTGGGAAGCTTGGCCCCATATTTACTAAACTCCACTCGAGCTGTCGTATCAAGTGGGAGAAACCCGTGATCAGGTCGTGTATATTACTATCCATCAGGGTGTGTTGGAGAGAGCCTATATCCTCAATGGTTAGTCGTATGCACGGTCTAATCTTCCCTTCTATCGACCTGTTCGTGTTGAGTATAAAAGCCTGCGATCGTTTTGTCCTACAGGATAGTGCGGCCGTACCCTTTCATTCGAACCCCACGAGCGGTGCTCTTTTGGAGGTCCACAATAACGAAATCTAGCAAATTAGCCGAGGTTCACACCGGGGGTCACATGCATATTTTATATTTCTTTTCCCCTTGCTTTAGAAACTTCCCTGCCTATGGATTGAGTTTAGATAATCTGACCTATAAGGATGAGGTGCCGGACTTAGGGAAGTCCAGTCTTCTAAAAATGTATTTTTAAGCTTTTTTCAAAATTATAAGAATTAATGATTTGAATTTGTAAACTAGCATGCATTGTGTTAGAAACATATTTGAAATAGTCTAAATTTTAATTGTATCAGTACTTAGCATTTTCCACTCAACATAATTCAAAGGGGTCAATTAGAAAAATCACTAGATGTTGGCCCGGACTCTCCAAAACTTTAATAAAAATATCCTTATCACTCTATCATAAAATGACCGAACTCACGTATTTAAAATTGACTAAGTGGCTAGCTGACTCTCAAATCTAGGTCGGGGTAAGTTCAGATTTTTGCATGCATTAGTTAGGTTTGGAAAACTATAGTCCAGTATCCAAATTTAGATTTAGGATCCGGGATAAATCTTGGATTATAAAACTCCAACCTCTAGGAATATAATCTCAAATTTCTAAAAAAATATTCAACTTAAACTAAATCTTCTTTTAATCCAAAATGTAAAGCACAATACCTATATTAAGTTTGGACACTTCCGGATGGTTCTTGAATCTCAAAGTGTCACCTACTTATTCTTTTTTTGAAACCGTTAATAACTGCTCAATCTTCCTCCAATCCCATTTGAAATTCCAAAATTATCTCCTTTTGTGTCACTCTTAGAAAATCCTTAATACAATTTTTCCACTATTTTAATCGAGAGTTTTTATAGGAGACTCCGCTTCCTATAATGTAATTAACTACGAGGGCTTACACTTGTAGGAGATGTAGAACCACACACACCTGATTTTCAAAATTAATTTTCAAATTTTAATTGGATTTCTTTGGAAAACTTAAAATATTAATGATCGTTGTCATCAGATTCAAAGAATTACCATCAAATGATATTGTCTCCCTTTGGGGAGATATATCTTTTATTAATAAATCTTTGGATATGAACGTAACGATCATCCTTCTAGATTATCATAGTTAGATATTTGGTTAAACTTCATTTTGACCCTTCAGGGTCATATGGGGTCTTCCCTTGAATCTGGTTACGATATTCGAGATGGGATTTATAATTCTGAATATGAACTCCATTTTGAAAGTTTATTTTCATCCCCTAAGGTGATATACCTTTTCGAGTGGGATGTTCGATTTTAGAATTAAAGTTTAACATCAATTTTAAATTTCCCAAGAAAACTGGTCCTTTTCAAAGCCTGTTTTCAAAAATTCCACCAACAGTGTGCTCATCCATGAGCCAAAGTGGACAATATATTGATAGTTAAAAGTTTGGATTATTACAGTTAACCCATGAGCCTATACTTAAAATCATAGTTTTGATGATGATTAGTGCAAAAGAGAGTTAAATTATTATATATCAAGTAAAAAAATATAGACTAATGTTATAATGAGGAACATTAAGAACTCAAGTAAAACTAGTGGTATGTGTTGACCTCATTTTTATATGAGATCATCAAGACTTGTCTAGACTCTTATTTGATGATCGTATGGTTGACAATTATCCACTTATCAATCATAGAGATCCCAATCAAATTTCAATTCAACCTTCAATCCAATTCCCACTCCAAACTCAGATTGATATGATCTTTAATCAAACCTTGGTCTTATCCAATCAATCTCAATCATTCATCTTAATATGATTGATTTGGATATTCCAAAACATAATTAATCAAAACCCAAAATCCAGCTCAAACACAAATTTCCAATTCAAAACCTAAGGCCAAAAACCCAAGTCCTTGAACACTTTCTAGGTAATTTTTCAATCACTTTGAAACCAAGTTAAATGTTATCCAACTCATAATATGTCAGTTGCATATTGATCTGACATATCTATAGAGCCAACCCTCCAAATCTGAGCTCATTCTGAGATCTTTAGTCCCAAAAACTGAATGTATTTCCAAATGCTATAAAATCATCAAATATTTACAGCTTATTCCATTGGCATGGTTTAAAATTTGCGCAATATGAGGCTCACCTTAGTGCAATTCCAGTAAAAAACGCCTCGATGCTTACACCTCGAGTTTTTTTATGAGGCTTGTGCCTCAGCTTGGTTGCTACCCGCCTTGAGGCCCGCCTACATATATATTAAAACTTACATAAATCTTGAAGTAAATGCCCGACATTGAACAATAGGAGAGGAATGGGAGAGAGCAGTTCATCATAATGATGATTCAAATGAAGAACCCCTTAGTGATGACAGTGCTGATGACTTATGTGTTCTTATGTGATATGTCATTGCTATTTATTTTTGGAAATTCGAATTATAGGTTAATGAAAAGAATATTAAGATTTGGGAAAGATAGAATGTTGAGTTGAACTATATTTCATGTTGTTTTATTATTGGGATATTTTGATTTCACTTCATATCTTATATTTTTTATATTTTATATTATTCACTCATTAGTATATAAAAAATTTATCATTTTATGTTGACGCAATCTTTTCATTTTGAGGCTTACGCCTCAAATCGTCTTGAGGCTTACGCCTCGCCTCACGAATGAAAAACGCCTCAATACCCGAATACACAATTTTAAACATAGGGTGCAGCCCCTTTGTTAATATTTACAACCTTTCCCAGAATCCTTGACCATTCTCATAACCTTTGTTATGGCATGTTGACCAGTAAACTGCATTTTGTAGCATTCAGTTTGACCCACAGTTGACAATGGGTCAAAATGATTAAAATGTCATTTAAGGAGATTTTGGACTTTTGGCCAAAACTCAACATGGATCATTCTCTTTAGCCCTTGAAACCTCTTCAAATAAATTCTAAATATCATTTGGGATCCATTGTACCCAAACTCAAGTTTTGGTTTGACTTAGTTGATCAAGTCAACTAGGGTTTACGAAAATTTCCCTTAAACATCCAAATAGCCTTTTTGAACTAAATGACTAGCCTAATCCATGAAACCACTTCAAACATACTCCATTTATCATTCCAAACCTGTTGACCCAAAACACAGGCCTTATGTCAATCTAGATGACCAAATTCCATAAACCTCATATTCATTCAATCAGGCACCAGATCAATCCCAAATCCACCCAGACTCCTTTGAACACCTGTTATAGTGAGTTAGACCTGACTGGACATGTTGACCCAATCAACATTTGACTTGGTTAATTAGGTCCTAATTTGATAAAATTTGACCTTTTTTGGTCAAATGATTTTACTTAGCCAAATCAACCTCTATAGATCAAGTATTTTCAAATTTTTGGAGAGTTAAATCCTAAGAAGTTGATCAAAGTCAACTCTTGGAGCTTGGTTAAACCTCTCCATACACTTGGCTATCCAATTAAACTCCTTACATATGGTGGCACATTTTTCCTAACTCACTTTAACAACTTGTATACACCTTTTCATGCATTATCTTAGTCAATCCCATTAGTTTGACAAGTCAACTAGTCAACCTAAGCTTAAGAGAGGTCTTTCATGGTCAACCCCTCCTTCAAACTCTAAGTGTTTCACTCCAAGGCCATGGGCCTTGCTCAACCAGTTGCCCATGCCCTTTCCCTGCCACATAAACAGCTTTTACTAGGTTGACTGGTCAAAACCAGTCAATGAAGCATAATCTCTTCAAATGGTTAATTATCCCCTTAGGCTTTGGATCCTTTTCAAACCCCTGGTTTGGCCCTCCCAAACATGGCCAAAAACCCTCTTATAGCTCTCTAAACAAAGTCTAAGGCCTTGTTTAACTTAAAAAAATAAGTGGTCCCCCTGTCATGCCTAAGCCATCTAATGGTAATGGGGCTCTAACTAGGTTTTCCCCTGCCACCCAACGACCTATGACACATGTCAAGGATCCAAAGGAGGGGTTTGACCGATCAGACATTAATTTCAAACCATAAGGCTTAAGGAAATGAAATGTGCTCATTTGACAATATCACTTAATACTTAGCCCCCAAGTCTCCATAAAGCCTTTTCTCTTTTCATTTTTACTCTCCACATCTCCCTCGACCTTTCTCTACTTCAAACCTGCCGGAGAGGAGCCTCCAACGAAAAGATCTCTGGCCAACCTAGTTTAAACTCCATCCATCTTAGTTTCTCGTCGATCCAGGCGTTTTAATTAGTGAACTCCTAAAAAATCATACGTGGGCAGTCTTCAAGCTTAGAAAATCAAAATTCTCCAAAATACACCGATTGGATCAAGGTGAAAGTCTAACCCTAGCTCTAAAAACTTGGGTTTAAATAACTTCCTATAAAGTGACTTTTAATCCAAATGAACACTTCCCCATAAATGCTCTTCTTATTTCATGCTCTATTTAAAATTTTATCAAATTTGACCAAACAGATTGAGAGAATGAGAGTTTTTTTTATTCTTAGGGTTTATTGTTAGTGCATATAGGTGTACAAAATCTAGACCAATTATCTGACGATCAACGGTCCAGTTCTCATCATTTCCACAGTTACTTCGAATGTGTAGTAGCCTCTGTAGTTTGGATTCTTATCCGGCTTGATCCACGCCCTTGATCCAAACTGTGGTGGATTCGAGGGTTACTGACTCGAATAATTGAACGAGTTGTACATTGATGCTTCTCGGCATTGATTGCCAATGATCGACACCACACAATCTTTGGCAATTAATGCTCTTGGTTTCGATCCAGCGGCTCGGATGTTGTTGTGTGTCTCTCCTGACTCTGCGGTTTCATTTCAACGTCCCAGATTGAGCCACGCAGCCTCCTACCACTACCACTTTCAAAATTTAATTTAGTTTAATAAATTTAAATAGTTTTAACTACATAACTTTAAAAAATATATTAGAAAAATAAATATTAACTCAAAATTGATGTATGGTATATCAAAATCTTCAAAATTTTATCCTCTTTATTTTAAAATTAAAATCAAGTGTATATGTTTTATGGATTTTAATAAATTCCAACTATTTAGTTTTTAGTTTTGAATTAATATTTTATTAAATATAATCTCAAATACTTTGAAATTTTTAGATGTTTGTCTTTATCCAATCTATGATCCTCTGTAATTATTTTAAAGTATTTTAACCTATATTTTAGTAACAATTAATTTTTTCATTAATGCATGATGGGCTAAATTTTAAATATTTAAAATTCCTTGAAATTTGACTTTAGCTTGCTTCTTCTCAATCTATTCCTTTCACTAAAGTTTTAGGCATAGCTTGGATGTATATGAACATGTCAATCACATCATTTGCAATTTTAGATCATTTGCTTGTAATTCCTTATTTCAAGTTGTATGTTCATTATTTAATCCTTTCAAACTGATTTGCATTTAGACTTGATTTTGAATGTTGAGTGTTCATGTCATTACAATATCTTGATGTCAACAACTTGGGGAAGTATTTGGTGGGTGAACTTTTAAATGAAAAAGCTATGGGTTAGACCAAATATTTGAAAGCTCGCTCATTTATGTGTACTTAGAACTATGTCACATTCTTCTTTTTGAATTGGGTGATGTGGCTGGTTGTATCCATATTTCTAAGGGTTAGTGATCTTAACTCTAAAATCCATGCAACTTAGTGACAATCTAAGGACAAAATTGAAGGACCATTTTAGAGAATTTTTAGTAAATTATAGTAATTAGAATGCATACATAATAGGGCTGAGACTTACAACATTTGAACATAGTAACATCATCCATCCTAGGCTATGAGTTTATTGATTTTAGAAGGCCATTAAGCCAAGGATTTAATTAACCTTAAAATTAACTTAAAGACTAGACCTTTAATTAACCTAGAACATCTAAAATTAACAATTAATTCAATTCAACTCCAAAAATTCTAAATAATATATTAAAATGTTCATAATTAAACCCCCAACCCAGAAAAATTAAAATCCATATGAACATACCTTTAATTTAATATTAATATAATTTTAAGGAAAATTAATAATTAATTAAAAATAATTTAAAAAACCAAAAAATTTTCCAAAACACTTGGAAGCATCTCCTTAGGTCATTTCTTACATTTGGGGGTGATTTCAAAAGGTTTGGGACTGATTTGGATCAAAATCTAAAAATCCTCCCTAATTAAACAATTTTCAAAATTCCAAAATTTCTAAAAATTTCATTAAATCATTTAAAATTCCAAACATTTCTAATTTAATCATATTGCGACTCGAGCTCACGAGTTTATGTTTTTGATGATAACAAACATCTTTATGTATAAGTATTTTTTATGTATTTATTTATTTGTATACTAACATTTCAGGAACACCATGCACCCTCCAACAATTAATCAGAGCTCAAGATTTGGTAGAATAAGATTATGTTGTAAAGAGTTTGTAGTATTTATTGATGTATTTTTGATTTCTTGAGTCAAGTCCTATAAGTATATATACTTGCTTGGTGACCATACACACACACACACTCAGGGGAAGTGAGATTCAGTCTAAACCAGAAGTTCAAGTTTTGAACTAATCGTACTGAATGATTTATATCGTCTAGGATGATCAGCTCATTGAACTAATCGTACTAGATGATTTCGATCGTCCAAGATGATTTATTATGATCTTGGAAAATAGCCGCCAATGATAATTTAGGTGATGATTTAAGATTAAAATTTTCTTCTAATCATCCCGGATGATCCAGATCGTCATGGATGATCAATATAAATCATGCATAAATTGATCATGTGATTAAGGGATTAATTATGGTTAATTTTTATAATCACATCGTCTTGTATGATCTATATATCGTAACGGATGATGTTTGCCAATATATTTAATTTTTCTTAATTGTCCAAGATGAAATACCATAATTTCTCTTATAATCATCCAGGATAATCCACAATATCATCCTGGTTGATCTGTACAAAATTGAATTGGTCGTCCAGGACTATCCTGATATCATCCAGGACTATCAGGTCAATTTTTGCACATCATACTGGATGATCCTAAGATCATCCAGGATGATATTTAGCTATGAAATTGAGTTTTTAGGATTTTTTGAAGCCTTCTTTTTAAGCACATTGTACGGAAAGATCATGTGATCGTCCTAGATGATCTTGCAATCGTCCTAGATAATCTTTGCCACCATAATTAATTGTTAGGGTTTTTCAAAGCCCTCTATTTAAGCTTTGTCAAGATAATTAGTAAGTGCTTTTAGTAGCCATTGAAGCTTCATTCTTTTGGAGAAAACTTAAAAAGAGAACTTAAAAGGGAGATAGTAAAGGGTAGAGTTTGAGAGAGGGAGAAGATCCTTAGAGGGGGTTTCAAGGGAGTGTGGAGGGAGTTTCACACGGTTGCTTCGGCAAGCTTGCATCTTAGTATCATCGAATTCAAGATTCTTCTTGATGAGAAGAAGAAGATATCTTTGGTGTCAAAAGACCCGGCTAATTCGCCGTAGCGGAGAAGGTGAAAGTGATTTTGTAAGGGCTTCTTCGCCTAGCTGTGGGGCCTAAAGGAGAGTCACTAAAGGTTTAGTACAATACTCAAAGGGTGCCTCTGAGGAGTGGATGTAGATCAAGTTAGACAGAATTACTATAAATTTGGCGTGTTCTTTCCTTTATTATTTATGCACTTTATTTCTATATTTATGTTTGTTATGGTTAACCACGTGTGTGAAATCTCTAATTAATATTTTTATTATTGATTTAAGTTGTTTCTGCTATAAGATATAAAAAGAATTTTCTTTTAGTTAAAGAGGTTTTAAATATCCAATTCACCCACCCCCTCTTGGTTAGCATTAGGATTTAGTTTATAAGGGCTTAACACCCATAACAAACTTTCAAATCATTTATACTAGTAATTAATTAGTTAATTAAAATTAGTCAACTCTTAATCCCCAACTAATTAAATTAACTTAATCAACGTCAATTACTACTAAGTAATAAGGGCCTATAAGACTAATAGCTTACCCTCAAGAAAGATGAAATAAACTTCACAGACCTAGTAAGTAACAAAGATAATAACCATTTAACAACTAAAATATACCTAAAATAAGTTTTAACACTTCATTATTTGAACTCAAACATAAATTTCTCCTTCGAACTATAACAAAATCCAAACACAAGATAACTTCAATAAATTGCTCAGTTTAGGACATACCCAAGCCACACAGCTTACCTTATACACTTTAGATGGTTTGTTAGGATAACCAACTCTAGTTTAGGCTAGATCAATGTTTACTTGTTACTGTTGCGTGTTAGTTTTTTTTTCAAGTTTTCATTGTATGTGTTTTATTGAAAATTATTTGATGTGAGTGTTTATTTACTTTAAATGTAATATGTGATTTGATGTGATGGGTGGTAGATTACCCTTAGGTTAGGAAAGATCTGTTTGCTCACTAAGTTTGCTGCAGGTGGTCATGCTCGTGTAGGGCTAAAATCAAGGGGGCAAAGTGCAGTCCTTCCTCGAGGGAAGGCGTTAGTTCAGTGTAATAAACATATATTATATAAAACACAATATATAGCTGAAGTTGGAAGAATCCAGTGATAGGGATTTTTTCTCAATAGATTTTTTCTAAGGGGAAGGCGTTGGTGTCAAATGTTGGCCATTAAAAGAGAAGCATAATACTAAGTTAAGTGTTGTAGAGATGAGGATGCTCAAGTGGATGAGTAGCTTTACTCTTAGAGATATGATGCAAAACGCGTATATTCATGAAAAGGTTGGTGTAGTTCTAGTGGAAGATAAGATTAGAGAGAGTCGCCTTAGATGGTTTAGTCACATAAAGTGGCAGCCTACCGATGACCCGATTAGAAAAGTAGAGGTATTAAAATTGACTTATGTTAAGAAAGGTAGAGGTTGACCTAAAAAGACTTGGTTAGAGAAAATTGGAAATGATATATCCTTATTAGATTTAAATGAGAATTTGACTTTTAACAGGACACAATGGAGAAAATGATTCATGTTGTCGACCCCACATAATTGGAAAAATGATTGATATTGTTGTTATTTTTGTAGAGTGTTGGCCTGCTCGTTTGGTTTGAAGGACCGTAATCATGTAATGGTGGTCAGATGGACCATTATCTGACAACGGTGGTCAAAGGGATGATAGTCGTAAAGTGATAGTGGTTGGAAGGAACATAGTTGGAGGGACCGTAGTTAGTGGGGGCAATAGGAGGTTAAAGGGACCAAAGTTGGCGGGTAACAATAGTCAAAGTGGATGGTAGTTGACGGGCTATGGTGGTTGGCGTGATCGTACTAGACGGGCGATGGAGGTCGGATGGATTATAGTTAGGTAACAGTGGTAGAAGGTACCATCGTCGATGAGCCACAATGGTTAGAGAGACAATAGTCGATGGTCAACGGAGGTCGGAGGGATCGTAGTTAGTGGGCAATGAAGGTTAGAGGGACTGTAATCGGTCGGTGATAGTGGTTGCAAAGACTATAGTCGGTGGATATTGGTAGTCGGAGTGGACCGTAGTTGGCAGATAATGGTGGTTGAAGAGACCGTATTGATAGATAATGGTGGTCAAAGTGTACTGTAGTTGGGCGACGATGATGGTCGGAGGGACCGTAATTTGCTGATGATGAAGGACGAATGTACTGTAGTCGACAGGCCATAGTGGCCAAAGTGGTGCGTTGGTGGCAACTGAGCAGAGGTCCAATGGTGGTCTTTGGTCAGGTGGAGGTCTAGTGGTGATTGGCGGGCAAGTGGTGGTCCAACAATATGTCAGTTCCCAGGCTTTGGTTTGATGATGGCTGAGCGGTGGTCGTTTGCTAGATGCTGGTCAATGACTGAGCCCAAATTAACCGATAGAAGTTCACCAATTGTCGTGCTTGGGTGGAGCTCTAGGATTCTCGAAGCCTCAGAGTTCTTTGCAATCTCCAACTGAACCCCCCTACATGAAGAGAGCATGAGCTTATTTATAGATTTTTTAGAGTGACATGCCTCTTAAATATGGAGAAGATCTAGGCCAAATTCGGAGTGCTCCATCGAATGACCCATATTGATCTCCTCGATCATAGAGCGTTTGTCAAACTTTTATGTGTCGAGAGTATGTTAAAATTGAGAGATCTTGGACTCATTGGATTCATCTCGTCGAGCCGCTCGATTCCACTATAAGCATATTTGGTTAACATTTGATCATCCAATTAATGCTTTGAACCTTCCAAGTATGCTTTAATCTCTTGATTGAGCCAATTTGAGCTTGGTTCAGACTGATTCTGGTGTCGTTAGGTAGACCTATCAATTCCGGGTTACGGGTCGGGTTGACCCAAACCCAAAACTGACCCGATATTATTCGGGTTTGGGTTGACCCGACCCGGTTACGACCCGTTTTTGCAAACGGGTCGGTTTTCCAGACCCGAACCCGACCCGCTTCGGGTTCGGGTCAACCCAAACCCGAAAATTCCGGGTCGGGTTTTCGGGTTGGGTCCAATATTGACAGGTCTATCGTTAGGTTCATCTTCTTTAAGTGTTTGATTTGAGTATAAGTTTGCTAAAATTGGAGATTGGATGGTCCCAATTTTAATTTTGAAAATTTCCAGCTTGAATATACCTTGAGACATCACTAAATATAATTTAAAAGAGATCTTTAATTTATTATCACAATGTGATGTATACTTATAGTATTTTATTTATTTATATGAGTGCTTATATTTATTTTTGGATTTCACTTTTTTGGATTTCACTTTTCCGCAAAACATATTTACCACATAATATTCTGAAAAAATCAAAGGCATATTCCTTGCTCCTCAGCTGGAAGGAACTCGCGAGTCGAGCGGCCCGCTGGCCCCGCTCAGGCGTCACATCCGGCTCCGCTCACTCTTCGTTGTAAGTTCATGTTCGCTGCTTCTCGGTGGCCAATGTTCACTAATGCTCACCTTTGGTGACTTTACGCTCGCGTGTGCATCGCCTCATCGTTTGTGTCTGTTCCGTTCCAAACAATTCTCAGACAACTCTGAGAAGTAGACTAATAAGCTTGGAGAGCCAAGTAGCAGAGTGGACGGAGATCAATGGATGTTTGGGCTCTGAACCCTAAGGCAGGAGGTCTAGCATGGAGGGCCTGCAAGGAGCAAGAGAGGGGCTTAATGGTGACGAGGCCGAGATCGCAATGGAAATATTTTGGGATAGAGGAGGGTAATGCTCGATTCCGAGCGGTTTGGGAAGTTAGGGTTTTGGGGAGGATATGTTATAGGTCTTTAATGGTTAGGGCGACCGGTCAGGGGAAGAACCCAGAAAATCCATCTTCTTCCGGTGAGTGTTTTTCTTTTCTTTCGTTTTTTTTGTCCGTGCATTTCCTGGGTTTTCTTGTTTTTATTCTTCGAAAAGAGTTTGAATTTATCAAATAGTGTAAACAGAGATTATCTTTCTCTACTCTTCTCGATCTCTTGTTCCTACCTTCCTTGATCTATTGGCCTAAGCTTTAAGGCAGGCTTGGAAGCATGAAGAAAAGTTTTTTTTTCTTCAAAAAATTTTTTTTTTTTAGGTTAATTACGTGCTTTAGGTCGTTAAATTTAATATTTCTATTATTTAATGCGTGGTTGTGTTTAGAATTGTGCTGTCTGGGTCAGGGCAAATTATTGGGTCAGGTGACCGAAGCCATCTCTCCGTTCGGTCGCCAATAAAAATGCGCCATCTGTTAGGATTTTTTTTAATTTAATATTAACGCTTTATGTCTTTTCAGAGTTAGCGACCCGACCCGATAACGCTATTCTATTGGCGAAGAAAGAATGGAAACGCCGCGCATTTTATTTTCGAGCGACATTTTCACTGTTACTCGAGCTCTCGGATTCCTCCATTACCTTCGGTTCTGCTTGCTGATGTTTTCGTTTTGAAGTCGTCCACACTCGTCAAGCAATTAAATTTCAGTTGAAGACATACAATCTAGCAGCATAAAAAAAAGTTTGTGTTGGTGGAAAATATTGGATGTGAAACTCGTTTCTTTTGTTCTCATGCAAATTGATTTGTAGCAATCTTTATCTGTGTTTGTTAGTTTACCTCATGGTCTTACTAGTGTTTTTTAAAGCGCAATTCCATGTGCAATTATTCCTTTTGGCTTTAATGCTCAAAACAATGTGACACTTTTTCCAGCTAAAGCATTGTTGATGTGTATATTATATTTGCATATGTTATGCATTTGCAATAATTATTCAATTAATCAAACTTAAATCACATTAGTTGAAAAAGGAAAAGAATTTAAGATATAAAAATAAAGTGATGATACTTAAAAATATAGAATACTTGTTAGATTAAAAGCCCAATTGGAGAATGGAGGCTAAGGAAGCATGAAGAGAGAGTGTGTGAAGATTAGCACTACTGAAGACGTAGAGTATACACTGAGAAGTATTCTTGAGAGGAGCTTTGTGAATGAGAAGCTACTAAAGCCATCAATAAAAACTAGCTAGAAGCATATAATAAAACTAGTGAGCAATAGACATGAAGAGGAGCCCCCCAAGAAGAGACTACCTATAGTGGGAGAGAATGGAGAACAACCAACAATTAATGATTCCATGACTATGCCAATGAGGAGGATTGAATGCTCATGCTTATTGTGGTAGACATTCTTTGCCGTGAGCTTGCACTTTGTAGGTAAGCGATACACAAAACAATGCATTGCTGCTTCACTCATGCATTTTTTTTATAACATTGGATTGAACCTATTGGGATGCTATCCAATAATTTTCATGTTGTTTGTGCTCTTATAAGAATTAATTAGGTTATTAAACTTTTCATTGATGGTTGAATTAGTAAAACTTGGTTAGAAGTTTAGATTCGTGGCACAATCAATCAGGTGTGATCCAAGGTTGGATTTACAGAAGAATTTTAGAACCAATAGGTAATTTTCTAGGTATAGGTATTAGGTTTACTATGGAATAATTGAAGGAGTAGGCTTTATTTATTGTATTTTCCACAATAATAGCACGCATGCTTACTGTCTTTCCTCCTAAATTTCTAAAAAATAACAATTCATGTGTCTTTTTTAGGTTTCTTTTGTAGGGGAAAATAGTAGGTAGTGGTTGATGCTATTTGTTGGTGGATCTCTAATGATGATGGAATTGATTGAGTGATAAGGCATGAAGGAGGTGGTCCATCCACTGATTGGTTGTTGTAAAACCCTTGAACTCTTAAAGAAGGGTTGATGACAGTGAGGGGAAGAGAAATAGAAAGAGCAAAGAAGATTTAGGGGATGATTCTAATTTCTTTTATTCTAACTTGAAACTCTTACATCTTGTAGGCCACTATTTATAGAAAAATGAATCCAATATATTCATAATACAAAGGTTTAGGAATCATTACCCTAAATTTACGGCATTTAAAAATATGACTATTGATTACCAATCACTAAAAAAAACTAATTACTAGTTCTCCCATAAAAAACTGTCAATTGTCAGCCCTTGAATTATGGAGAAATAGGTGGAGTGAGTTTAGTTAAGTTTTCTTGATTCTCTCTCTCCTCTCTTGCCTTCAGTTTCTCATTTGACTTTTAATTGCAAAATTGCAATTAAGTTCTTACTAAATTTATTTTCAAGTCAATCCTTTAAAAGTCAATTATATTTTTGTGAGGCTCGTGATTAGTGTTTGAAGTCTGCATTATGTGTTGCATTTTGTGCTCTTATATGATAGAAAGAAATTGAATTTATGGGTGAATTTGATCGGAAGAAATTCCTATATCGAACGAGCAGCCAGCCTTATGATGCCAAATCGATAGTTGAACTCACTCGTAGCTATATCAAGCTCATCATATAGCCGACCCCATGGACTTTATTCTCCTCGCAAGTGTAGGTCGTTTCCTAATGCTATAACTTGAGCAAAATGGTGAGGCCTTCCTGGACCATTTTAGCACTTTGAATGCATCATGACAACATTTTGGCAAAATGTGTGACACGTGCATTTTGAACCAATCATTTATGAAGTTATGTTTGTTTGACCATGTTTTCATTGCATTCACTTTACTGTACTTTTGTATATGTTAATTTAAGAGATATGAGAGGGAAAAGGCTTAAAACTTTATTCAACATAATCCCTATTTATAGACTATACAATATGCTTGAAGATCAAAAACCCTTTGACGCCATCTAGTTACTGTCCTATTAGTCTTTGCAATTTCATTTATAAAATTGTGGCTAGGATTTTGTTGAATAGGATGAATTGTTTGCTTCCTAAGATCATTTTTGAAGTTCAATACGCTTTTGTAAAAGGCCGGTCTATGTCTGATCTGATTGAGATTTTCAATAAATTGAGATATTCTAAGTCAAAGAAGGGGTTGTGGCAATCAAAATTGATATGGAACAAGCTTATGATAGCACGGGTTGGGCTACTCATAATCTTGTGCTTTACAAAGTCAGATTTCCTAGAAAGTTCTCAAATCTTATTATGGAAGGTGTAGTAAGCCCAAAGTTCTCTATTATGGTCAATGGGGTTAATTCAGGATGGATTGAGGCAAAAAGTGGATTTAGGCAAGGGTTTTCGCTATCACCTTATGTTTTTATTATGTGCTCACAATTGTTATCATATTTGTTTGCTCAAAGAGGAAGGAGTGTTGGTATTAAGGTGGCTCTGAGTGCCCCATTGATTTCTCATTTGATGTACGTCGATGACATTGTTATTTTTTCTGAAACTAAGTATAAGAGTATGAAGAAAGTGAAAAAAATTCTCAATGATTATTGAAATGGACTGGACAAAAGATTAATCTGCTTAAATCTTCTATCATGTTTGGGGGGTCTGTTAAGAGAAGAATGTCTAGGAAGTTATTGAAGAAGTTCGGTTTCAAAATGGTAAGTGAAATGGAGTATTTGGGGGTTAAGATTGTGTTGAGAAGGCAAGTGTATTCATATTTTCAAAATCTGATTGAAAAAACTTCAAATAGATTGAACATTTGGGGGAATAAGTTCATCTCTTTAGCCGAGAAATTAACTCTTCTTAAATCTGCTTTTCTTTCTCTTCTTTTATTTTTGTCAACTCATTCATTAGTCTCTATGAGGGTTTTGAATGTTATGATAAAATGTGCCGGAGTTATTTATGGCATAAGAATGATGGTAAGTTTGGCATTCATTATGTTGCTTGGGACATTTTGTGTAAGCCTAAGATGAAAGATGGTTGGGGATTGCAGTCGGTTGTGGAGAAAATAGGCCCTTTGAGAGCAAAGTTTGCTTGGAACTTCATTTCCAATCCGAATTCACTACTCAATAGAACCTTGATTGCTAAGTATGGGGAAGAGTTGTGGAATGCTGATAGGAGGAGCTGTTCGTCTTCTACTTAGAAGATTATTTTGCATGGAGCAAAGTTTCTTCTTCCCATTGTTAAATGGAAAATAGCTACATGTGTGAAGATCAATACAATCAAAGATACGTGGATATTGGATAGATGTATAGGAAATGGCCTACTTTTGTAGCAAATTTACCTCAAGAAGCAGAGAATCTGTCGGTTTTTATTACCAATGGAGAATGGAATGTAGATAATCTGAAGCAGGTTTTTGGCATTCAGTTGGTGGAGATTATTCTTAAGATATGTTAATTTGAGAGGTACGAGAGGGAAAAGCATACTTTATTCATTACTATCTTCCCTATTTATAGATCTATACAAGATATCTAAATGAGGAAATAATAGATTACAATTTAATACATAAAATTTCCAATAAAATCTTTCCTAAATTTGTTCCTCCATTATGGCGTGATCCATGAGAGCATCCCACGGATTGATCTTTGTGTCCGTCGGATCCCTTGCACTGGGAACGGCTGGATTTCAACACTCCCCCTCAAGTTAGAAAATATGGATCTATCATTCCCAGCTTGTCAATCATTCTAAGAAAGACATAATTGTCCAATCTTTTGATAAGAATATCTGCAAGTTGATCTTTCGATGATACATGGTCGACACTTACTAAAACACTGTCTAGTTTTTCTTTAATGAAATGTATGTCCACTTCTATGTACTTGGTCCTGTCATGCTGGACTGGATTGTGGGCTATGCTGATTGTTGATTTGTTGTCATAATGTAGCTTCATGGGCTCATCCCACTTAACCTTTAAGTCTTATAGGATTATTTTAATTTATAGTAGCTCACATATTCCCAAGGCCATAGCTTGATATTCTGCTTCTGCACTGAATCTTGCCACCACATTTTGTTTCTTGCTTCTCCATGTAACTAAGTTACCTTCCATAAATGTGCAATATCCAGAGGTAAATTTTCTATCAATCGGTGATCCTGCATAGTCGACATCCGTGTCGCGGTCTCTCTTAAAGAGAACCCCTTTTCCTGGATTTCCTTTAAGGTAGTGCAATATCCTGTCTACCGCTTGCATGTGAATCTGCTTTGGATTCTGCATAAATTGACTGACCATGCTTACTGCAAATGATATGTCTAGTCTAGTGTGGGAGAGGTAGATTAATTTCCCTACAAGTCTCTGTTAGGCCCCTTTATCTACACATGGATCTTCACTAGCTTCCCCTAGTTTAAGATTAGGTTCTACTGGTGTTGGTGCAGGTTTACAAGCTAGTTTACATGTTTCCTTTAGAAGATCTTTAATGTATTTTTGTTGTGAAATGAAGATTCTTTTGCTGGAGTGAGCTATTTCAATTCCGAGGAAGTATTTTAGTTTACCAAGTTCTTTGATGTCAAATTCCTTAGTAAGACTTTTCTTTAAACTAACTTTCTCCTCATTATTTCCAGTCAAAATAATATCATCAACATACACTAATAATATTGTGACTCCACCTGAGTCTGAGTGTTTAAAGAATAATGTATGATCCCCTTGACTTTGTTGATACCCATTAAGGAGCCTAAATTTAGAGAATCTTTCGAACCAGGCCCTTGGTGATTGTTTGAGCCCATATAGAGCTTTTTTCAGTTTGCACACTCTGTTACCTTCAATTTTTTTTTTTAAACTCTGGTGGTATTTTCATAAATATCTCTTCTTCTAAATTCCTATGCAGGAATGCATTTTTCACATCCAATTGTTCCAGATGCCAGTTGTACTTGGTTGCTAGTGAGAGTAGTATTATGACACTATTCTTCTTGGCTACAAACGCAAACGTTTCTTGGTAGTCAATGCCATATGTTTGAGTGAACCCTTTTGCTACAGTCTTGCCTTATATCTCTCTAGTGTGTACTTATATATATACTTTTATACCATACAAAAGTAAAAAAAAAAGAATCTTTATTTTTTTAGTTTTATAGTCTTGCCTTATATCTCTCTAGTGTGCCATCAGCTTTGTATTTTATTGAGAACACCCATTTGCAGCCAACAGGTTTTTTTCCTATCGGTAGATTGACGATCTCCCATGTTTTGTTCTTTTCTAAGGCCTGCATTTCATCCTTCATGTCATTTTTCCAATTTTTATCAGCTAAGGCCTCAGAAATATCTTTAGGAATATGGATATTTTCTAATGTAACCAGGAAATTTTTATGTGACGATGAGAAGTTGAAGGATATAGAGTTGTTTATAGGGTATAAGGGAGGTGGTGAGCTTACCTTATTTCCAGGAGATGGTTCCGATTTTTGGATCTGCTTTGGAGCACAGCTTGAGCTTGTACGTTTGGAGTAAACCTTTCCAAATCTAATGATAGCTTTGTCATTTGTTTCACTATCTTGGGTTTCAGGTGGATTGGTTTGAGATGGTGGAGTAAGGTCAAGAGGTGCTAGCTCATTTTTCTCATATTCCTCAAGTTCAGTCTCCCCCTGAAGATGAGATTTTGAAAAAAAGAAATTTTGCTCATCAAAAGTAACATCCATAGAGACAAGGATTTTTCTTGTGGGTGGATAATAACACTTATAACCTTTTTGGGTAGCTGAATAGCCAACAAAGATGCATTTGAGCATACTTGTTAAAGGCGAATGGCGCACCATGGCGCAAATGTTCTATTGGAGCCATGGCACATAGCGCGCGGCGCGGCGCGCGCCATTTTGAACAATGGCACAAATTATACAAGAATTATAAACAACAATCCAAGCAATTTACTCAAGCAATCACCCAAGCAATTTATTTAAACAGATAACCCTGTTATACTTTGTGGAATGTTTGTTTATCATAACATATCCTTCTACATTCTAAAAACTATCTACTAGTTAACTAACATACTAAGAAAATTACCACGTCCAATCAAGATATCACTTCAGTCACAATCATATCAAGTCCATTACTAAAAAAAGTCACTTCAACTTTCATTTTCTCCATCAAATATTTGTCTTCATATAATAAATTCCAATGAGATTATTCTTTAACCTGTCTCTAACAATTTCAAGTCCAATAAGTAGTCAATCTTCATACAACTCAAATAAAATTAAATGAAAGCAAAGCATTAAGAAGATAAAAATATACAATCTAACATTTATCTTAGCACTTTTAATATATTTAAAAATTTGAAAATAAATTATCTTAAAAATTAAAAAAATAAATAAATATAAAAATATTTATAATTACATTAATTTTTTTTTAAAAACAATGGCGCGCGCTATTTTGCGCCGTGTGCCATGTACCATGTGACGCAAATAGCGCGCGCCATTTTGAACGTCTGCGCCGCGCCATACACATGGTGCCGTAGGTGCGCCGCGCCGAGCCGTGCGCCATAGCGCGCGCTATTTTGCGCCATTGACATTTATGCATTTGAGTGCACTTGGATCTAATTTTTCTCTCTTCTGGCTGTGAATATGAACATAGGCAGTGCATCCAAAGCTTTTGGGCATAAGATTATGATGGGTTCGAACCTCAGGGTAAAAAGAGGATAGAGTCTCCATTGGAGTTTTGAGTCCCAAGGCTGTTGAAGGTAGTCGGTTTATGAGATAAGCTGCAGTTAAAAGAGCTTCCCCCCAATAGGATTTGGGTGTATTGTAGTGAAATAGGAAAGCTCGGGTGGAGGCTAGAAGGTGACCATTTTTCCTCTCTGCAACCCCATTTTGTTGTGGGGTGTGAACACAAGAGGACTCATGGATGATCCATTAACTTTGGAAGTAGGAGGAAAGAGTTTGGTTGAAATAATCTTTGGCATAATCAGAGCGGAATCTCCTTATTTTTACCCCGAATTGATTTTTGATCATGGAATGAAAGATTGGAAGAATGATGCTAACATCAGATTTATTTTTAAGGAGATAGATCCAAGAGACTTTAGTGCAATCATCAATGAATGACACAAACCAGCGTGCCCCAGAGATATTGGGGATTTTTGAAGGTCCCCATATATCACTATGAATAAGGTAGAAAGGAGTATAATATCTCTCACTTTTGTTTGGGAATGAGGTTCTTTTATGTTTAGGAAATGAGGTTATTTTATGTTTAGCCAACTCACAAGTTTCACAATGAAAATTTTTATTTTCTAATTTTTGAAAAAGTTGTGGATACATATGTCTTAGGACATCAAAAGATGGGTTTCCTAGTCTATAATGATGAAGCCAAATAGTGGAATTCCTATCGACTAGGGATAATATAGAGCAACTATTTTTAGATTGGTTTGGTTCTTCCAGGTAGTACAATCCTGCTCTCCTTAGAAAGTCTAATCTTCTTCCCCAATCTATGGTCTTGAAATAAGCAATAAGTAGGGTTAAATAAGGCTTGACAATTATGGTCATTGGTAAGTTTTTGTATTAGTATTAGGTTTGTGGATAATTGTGGTACGTGGAGCACATTTTTCAGGGTGAGTGAGGGAGATAATATTATGTCTCCTTGGCCAGCTACCGTGGTAAGAGAACCATCTGCAGTGATGATTTTCTTGTTGTTTGGGCAAGGAGTATAGTTATGAGGTGGGTAGGTGAGTGGGTCATGTGATCTGTGGCTCCTGAATCAATGATCCATAATTCATTTAAATGATTTATGGAAGCACTTAAACTAATAGAAATTAGAGTCTTACTTGAGAGAAGTGAAGAAGAAGCATTTGGTTTTTCAAGAGATATCAGGAGTCGTTTCAATTTATCAATATCTTCTTTATTGAATTCTACAAGGCTGGATTGTGCTTCTAGCTTACTTGTACTGTTGTTGGCATGTGATATGCTCCTTGTTTCACCCTTTTGATTCCACTCATTGCTGGGGGATTTTCCATGTATTTCCAGCACATTTCCTTTATGTATTGACTTTTTGCAATAACTACACCAAAGTTAGTCATTGTCTTTGAATTTTGAAGTATCTTTACCTTTCTCCTTCTATGATGATTCTTTGTTCATCACCATTGCTGAACTTTCAACGACCTTTGGTTCTAACATCACTCCTCGTCTGCTTTCTTCTGCGTGGATGAGAGAAATGGTTTCATTGAGTGATGGAGTCTCCTCTTTGCCGAGAATATGAACCTTAACTTGGTCAAATTCTGTATTTAGTCCTGCAAGAAAATCATAAAATCTATTTTTTCAATAAAGTTCTTTAGGATCGCAGCATCTTCCAGACATCTGGTTTCTATGCACTTATAGTGATCAAGTTCCTGCCATAGATTTTATAGAAGGGTAGCATACTTTGTCACGGTCATGCTCCCCTGCTTTGTGCTTCCAACTTTGATTTTAATTTCAAAGATTTGAGCCGTATCACAAGCTTTGGAGAAGGTCTGTCTGACAGCATCTCATATGTCTTTTGCAGTCAGAAGGAACATAAATGTATCGCTAATTTTTGGAGTCATGGAATTCCACAACCATGACATAATCATGGAGTCTGCTTCATCCATGCCCCAAATTTAGGATCTCCTTCTTTTGGTCATCCTCCAAGGAGGTGATGTATTTTTCCTTTCCCTTTCAAATAAGTCTTCACAAATTGAGATCATTTTAGGTAGTTATTCCCATTTAGACGATTGGAAGGTTGCATGCTTTGAAGGTCACCTCGTCCTTGGTGCATCATTGATTCCTCAATTTGATCAACGGTTTGGGAGGAATTCATTTCTGACATTGGATAGCAATGAAGGCTTCAAAAAAATTTTCTTGTTCGACTATAAAGATCGATAGAGGATTTTTTTTTTTGTTTTTTTTTTCTTTTTTTTTTTATGTGAGGACGTCTTCCCGATTAAATAATCGGGCCAATCCGAGTCTTAAAATACTCGGTTTGTTTTAGGTAGCTAGGGTACGCACAAAGAGAAAGGCACGATTCGCCCTCTCAAGCCGCAAGTCGAGTCTCCGTCCCGACTTCCTCTGTTAGCTGCCCTACTTGCGGTCGGCAGGCGGAGTTCTCTGAAGAAGGCTTCAGCGTCCTATCTTCCTTGGTGGCGAAGCCCCGTCTCCGCCTGTTGCGTACACACGATGGATCGATAGCAATCGATCTTCAGCGGCAATGAAGGCCGTTTCTTCCTTGGCTCTGTCCGCGTTGTTAGCTCCGACCGCGACCTTGGCTTTGGTCGCACGGATTCGCTTCTTCCGTTGCTGGCTTCACTTCGTTCGTCCGTCTGGAGTAATGTTCTCCTCTTCAATTCCTCCGGAGGAGCTCTGATACCATGTTAATTTGAGAGATACGAGAGGGAAAAACATACTTTATTCATTAATATCTTCCCTATTTATAGATCTATACAAGATATCTAAATGAGGAAATAATAGATTACAGATTTAATACATAAAATTTCTAATAAAATATTTCCTAAATTCGTTTCTCCATTATGGTGTGATCCATCAGAGCATCCCACGGATTGATCTTTGTGTTCGTCGGATCCCTTGCACTTGGAACAACTGGATTTCAACAAGATACCTATTCATGCTAGTATGATGATTGATCAGTTGGATATGTTGTTCAAATATTCTAGTAAATCCATTACAGCTTTAGCATCAGAGAGAATGTATGTGGATGTAAATGAAGACAATTACTGGAGTTAGCTGAAAAAACTGAAATTAAGACCTCGCATTGAGTTATTTTGGTGGCGTTTGAATAGAGATGCTATTCCCTCAAATGCTTTCCTCCTGGCTAAGTTTGATGGCTGTCCGAGGGGTTGTGTTGCTAAAGAGGATGTTCAACATGTAGCAGTCCATTGTGAGAAGTTTCATCAGGTGTTAATTTGTCTTTCCAAATGGGGATTTTACATTCCTGGTTTACTTCGTATGAGTGTTTCAGTTACCTACAACATAGTGCAAAGTCTTTTCCTTTTTATTGAAACTTGTATTGTTCTGTAGTATTTCTCTGTTGGAAGAGCAGGAATAAAGTTGTGCATGGTGGATCAGATGAGTGTGTTTCTTACATTGCTGCAAACGCTGTAAGTAACGATACTGTTTCTTTTTGGTCAGATCGTGTTTGGGAGAACTGGGATGCTAATCAGCCGGGAAAGTTGTTTCAACATTCTTGGCGTCCTCCTTCTGGATGGATCAATGTTAATTTGGATGCATCATTAACAACTACAAACAAGGATAGCATAGGTGGAGTTTTCAGAGATTGCAAAGGAAGATTTTTATGTGCTTTTGGGTTCAGTCTTTTGCATTGGGATTGTTCTCAAGTTGATATTCATTCCATTGTTTCACTTAGAAGATTTATTCATGATTGGATGTATGAAAGTGAGGCATTATCATTGAAGATGATAACTATAATGTTATCAAATTCTTTCAGAGTATAGTGAATAAGGTGGATGTTGAAGTGGAGAGTTTAAATCCCATGGATTTAGTTTTTCTTAGTGATTTTAAGCAAGTTTTATTTTTTTTATTTTTGCTAGGAGGGAATGTAATAAGCTTGCCGACATGTGTGCATGTTTAGCTCTTTTTCTGATTTTTTTGGGATGATCTCAATTGTAATAAAATTCTTCCTTTTTATCTTTGTTAAATGAGGAATTAGTTGTTAGTAGTTTGATCTTAATAAAGTGCTTTATGCAGTTTCTTCAAAAAAAAAAAAAAAGAATAAAGAAACAAATTATTAAAGAACAAAGAGTAATATAATATAATCCTTCATAATTATGCTGCCTAACTATGGAAGACATTCAACGTGAGGTGAGCATCTCACCATTCGCTAATGCAGGATTGAGAGGCTGGGATTTAACACTCCTCCTCAAGCTGGGGAATATAGATCTGTCATTCCCAGCTTGACAATCATTCTGAGAAAGGCAGAACTGTCCAATCCTTTGGTAAGGATATCTGCAAATTGATCTTTTGACGGTACATGGTTAATACAATAGTAGAATGGTATAGTGAGAGTGGGAGTCATGTTAGATGAATCACCCACATCGAAAATATGGTGTTTTGTAGATATTGGATAATGTAGTTGGTCACTAGATAGGTAGGCCATGGATCGTTGATGCTTCCGAAATAAAATGATATAATAAATCATTCATCTTTTTCAATATCGATTTCATTCTCGTTCTTCGACTTGCATTTAGTACATTGAAGAAACACATTAGACTTGACAAGAAATGACTACTTAACCAAAGTTATGGATCCAAGTTGGTGGCGTTTGGCAATTCAGTTTAGTTATCAAAACCCATTGTTGCGGTGGATAAGGGGGGTATTGGAAGATTTACGGTGGACAATATTGATTGAAGGACATAAATGACTTCTAATGGGGTTGCCATCATGTTCCCTAACCCTAGGAGATGAAGCTATGTGTCTATTCCTTCTCTGAGTTGGAGTTATTTGAATGAAAGAAGTAGCTATAGGAGTGTGGGTTAGATTAGGGTTTACAAGATGAATGATAACACATGATTAGTGTAATGTGAATTAAAAAAGCAAGAAATCAAGGATGGGGAGAAACTGTTGAGAAATGAGGGTTAGAAAGTTGTCATGAAAATTTGTGCAATTAAAGAACTTTGCAAGATGATTATTAGGTTTTTAGGATTTTACCTTATGACAGCATAAGGAATAGTTTGCATTTGTCACATCATTGGGAATGAAAAATAGGTCAATTTTTAAAGGCTATTGAGAACCATTCATTTCATAGGGCTTATTGGCATCGATAATGGTTGATGTAACCCATCACATAGTTGTTGGGTTGAGTTCCTCTAGATATGGGGATTAGCCTCATAATGGGTGAGGTCATGCATAACGAATAGATTTTTTATTCTAGTGATAAAACAAATTAATTTATGATAATTATATATTATAGAATCATCTTTATCATAATAAATATATTAAAGAAGTTATAACGTAGTCATTAAGATACTAATATTTTGAATAATTTTATGATCATAATATTAATTAATACATCAGAATAACTACACTCAAACACATGAGAATGGGAAATTATGTTTTCTTACCTCTAAGTAATTCTTATGTTTTTTTTTTACTGTTAGGTCTTATTCTCAGTCTATTTATAACATTGTAACTTGTCTTCACCAATTTTTTCTGAATGTATTTCGATATTTTGCATTTATTAAACTTAAACATTGATTTTGCTATCTTTACTACAGTTTTATTATTCTTTTAAACTATTTCTTTTTGCTATGGATTCCGAGGAGCTAAGAAATGCTGTAAAATGCCTTATTTACTCACATTTTTTGTAAATAAATGCATTTTTTAAATTTTCTGTGTTGCTTGAATCATAATAATCAAGTATCCTTCTTATCACATTGAAATCTATTTGGTCAACTTTGAAAAGTAATGAAATGCATCATTCTTGCTAGTTAGGAAGCTATCCCTAGTACAACTACAATAAGCATTTACAACCCTTAGCTCATACCTTTTTCTTTCCTTGAGCTTGGGAGGCTATCGTATATTCAACATACAAGCATGATTTCTGTTTCATGTAGAGTTTTAATGCTACTACTATTCTCTTGTGAACCATTTTGATTCCCTTGGTTAACTTTTTCATTTCCTTGTTCAAAATTTTTTGTCTTGTGTCTTCTTCACTAATGAGCAGCACAAGCCGACATTCTTTTCCTTCGATCTATAACCATTCTCTTCCTCCTATCTTCTCTTTCCTCAGGTTTCAATTGAATCCTCACCTCAACCACAACCTCCATCACATGTCGTGATGCCTACTTGCTTTCTAGAGGCTTCTTGTCTTGCTTTCATACCTTTGGAAGCTACATCTCCTATTTCCCACCCTTCCCATTCCTATGCATATATATATATATATATATATATATACATATATGTTATGCTGAATGATTTATGATTTCAGATTGATTTATATTTAATTGGTGATTGCATCATTGGATTCATTGACTCTTGTGATATGATTATTAGAATATCTTCAAAAGTAGACTAGTGGCATTCCAATACTCATGTTAAAATGGTCTCCCCATTTTGACTCTTTCGAGGACCCACCCATCACTCTAGTGTAGATTGCATTCCCTTGGCTTTATTTACATTATTTTAATCAATCCACTTTATATTCTATGGGTTCTAGATTTGACAAATCTTTATAAGTGGATAATTTTAGATCTCTTTCAAGCTCTTTTATGTAGGTGTGTCAATATTAGGCCCAATACAAAAGCTAACATGAAAAAATATAGTTCCAATCAACCCGAGTAATATTTAGGTCTGAGTTGACAGTCAATCCTAAAATAATGGTTTAATTAATTATTTTTTAATGAAAAATTCATTAAGTTATAAGAGTTATCATAGCAAAATCGAGTAATTATGTCAGTTCAGGTTGGATTGATGCATACTTATCATGACTTAAATATTTTTTGTGCCTTCTAAGGTTAGGTTTGAATTTGCTCTAGTTTGATACAATTTGAGATTTTTTACCCATATTAAATTGGATGGGTTTAGTCATGGATGTTCTCACTAGACATTTGTAAGAGGATGTACCTTGTTGTATGCTTTTTGCTGATGATGTTATTCTTATTGATAAGACTAGAGAGGGAGTTGAAGGTAAACGTAAATTATGGAGGTCAACCTTAGAGTCTAAAGGTTTTCGCTTGAGTAGATATAAAACTGAATATATGGAGTGTAATTTTAGTAGCAATAGAGCTATTGAGGGGGTTGTGACTTTGGGCGATCAAGTCATTAATAAGAGTACACGTTTTAGATATCTTAGATCTATTGTTCAGAGTGATGATAAAATAGATGGGGATATTATCAGCAGAATTCTAATTGGATGGTTGAAGTGGAGGAATGCATCGGGTTTATTGTGCGATAAAAAAAATCCCCCTCAAACTTAAGGGAAAATTCTATAAGATGGTGGTGAGACCTGTAATGCTTTATGGTGCCGAATGTTAGCCATTAAAAGAGAAGTATAATACCAAGTTAAGTGTTGCAGAGATGAGGATGCTTAGGTGGATGAGTTGCTTTACCCTTAGAGATAGGATATTAAATGAGCATATACGTGAAAAGGTTGGAGTAGCTCCAGTGGAAGATAAGATTAGAGAGAGTCGCCTTAGATGGTTCAGCCACATTAAACGGAGGCCTTCCGATGATCCGTTTAGGAAAATTGAGGTATTATATTTGACTTATGTTAATAAAGGTAGAGGTATACCTAAAAAGACTTGGTTAGAAAATATTAGAAATGGTCTTTCTTTATTAGATTTAAATGAGAATTTGATTTGTAACATGACACAATGACAAAAAAGGATTCATGTAGTTGACCTCACGTATTAGGACAAAGGTTTGATGTTGTTGTTGTTGTATTAAATTGGTTGGGTTTAGACTGTCTATATTCATTTTAGCCCATTTTAGGTTTGGTCTGAACTCTGAACTCGATCTGTGAACCCAAATTGACTTTGCTACTTTTGTGGCCAAAGTGTTGATTGAACTATATGCTAATTCTTAGTTAGAAGAGTGTCGATTGGCTTTACACTCATGGATGTTAATAGATGGTATGAATTTGAAGGCATCCCATTATATTTTACATTATGCAAAATTTATGGTATAATTTCTTTGAATGCTTCAAGGTTCACTCAGATTTAATGAAATCTAGATACAATCAAATGATTAGAGTCATCATCCTACTACTTTGGAGACTAGTCCTTTATTAGATGATGTTTGCAATCAAAATTTAGATATGGTTTTATAAACTCCTTCGGAATTAGGGGCTCTTGAGCCTGCCTTTGCTAGCCTTATGGACCTGGACACTACTACATCTGCAAGCATTATTATTAGCCCCAATCAATTTATTTTGGGCAACACTTCACCTTCTTCCAATTTGTGAATTCAATGATGATCAAGATTCTCAACAGCTTTATGACTCAAATGACAGCACTCAGAGTCTTGACATTGGTGGATAGGTAGTTTCAATTCCTATGTGCCTGATGGTGCAAAGGAATCAGAAAAAAAAAAATATCTGGTGCAAAGGAATCAGAAAAAGAATTATCTCACTCTATTAGATTTACCGATGTTCAACCAAGGCGTTCCAAATAAGTCTTTTTGTAATTTTCATGTTCATTAGGATTTTGTACCCTGGGTTATCATTCTAATTTCTACCTTTATATGATGTATTTTTCTCAAGAAACTTTTTGGTTATTTCCCTCAGTGTATCCATGTTGTTTTCTAGTTATAATATTTTACTATATTCAAGACGACTATTAGGATCTTTGGATTGTTGATGAATGCTTATGAATAGCGTAGAAAAGTAGAAAAAATTATTTTGAATTTTATTGTTTGATTCTATACAAAATATAGAAGCATAGATAGACTTCTTTAAAAGTTTTATAATAGAAATAAATCAAATCTATTTATATGAAAGGGAAAAATCCTCAAGAGTGGCCGACTACTAGAAGAGAAAGAAGATGCACATGGATCATAATTTGAGGGCTATAAGAGTATCGATATAATTGTTAGAACCCTTAATTCGTGTGTTTAAGGGTCCCCACCAAGAGTGATTGATTTGTGGGTCCTACGATCATTTAATATTCCCCCACAAATTGAATGGTATAAATCTTTCATCCTAAGTTAGCTTACAATATCTTGAACATAGGGTTGCAGAGTTATTTAGTGTAGAATATTTGCAAGTTATATTTCCTATTAGCATATATGAAGCACAAATCAACCCATTTTCTATTTCTTATTTGTAAAATATTTACCACCTCCACATGCTTCATATGATCATGTTATACTAGATCATGAGTAATGTTGATAGCTAATTTATTGTCATAGTATATCTTCATTGGATCTTTCAATTTGATTATTAAAATTTTTAAAGTAATTTTGATCTACAAAAGTTCATTGATTTCTCAAGCAATGCTTCTAAATTTTAATTTAATGCTAGATCTTGAAACAACAGGTTATTCATTGCTCCATATTTATTAGATATCCTCCCACAACTATATGTAGTTGTAATATTTTATCCATTAGTGATCCTACATAATTTGCTTCAGTATAATTTCTATTTATAAAATATCTTTCATTTTATAGAGATTACTAGGACTTTATTTAAGGTATCCAAGGATTCTATAAGCAGTTTGAAGGTGAAACTCTTTGGGTTTGTGGTTGAATTGACTAATGGGACACTGTAAATGCAATGTGTGGATGGGTGTGAGATATATATATATTTTTTTTTTTCAATTAATCTTTGATTTTGTCTCGTGTGTACTTCTTTTTCTTCATTGTTTGCATCCAATTTTTTATCTTGTTCAATTGGGGTTTTTTATGGTTTGTAACAATTCATTTTTATTTCTTTCAATAGATTCATGATATATTTTTTTTGGTAGAGGAATATTACTTGTTCTAACGAATCAACTTCTATTCTCTAAAAATATTTGAATTTACCTAACTACTTTATAAAAACTCTTCATTATTTTTTCGTGAGACTTATTTTCTCTATTATCATTACTTGTCACAATTATATCGTCAATATACTTATATATATTGAGAATTGATATTTTACCATCAATGGTGTTTTATGTAGAGGGTATGATATTCTTTGCTTTACTTATATTCAGATTCATTCATGGGTTTTATGAATCTAATAAATCATATTTTTGGATATTCTTTTAGGCCATATAGAGCTTTTTTTTAAATTTGCACGTTTTTTTTTGAAAGAACTATCAAATTTAGGTGCTAGATTCATATATATTATTGATCATTCATGATTCTGCAAGAGAAATCAAGATGCATATTGTATTCATTTTCGCAATAACAGAATAAGTTTCTTGGTAGTCAAAATTATAGGATAGAGTATATCCTTTGACTACTAATCTTTCTTTATATTGTTTCAAGTTTCTCTCTTGACATCATTTCAATTCTTAATTTTGAGCGCCTTAAATAAAATATGTGGAATTCTAATGAAATTAGAGCTGATATTTGTAAGGAAGATTTTATGAGTGGAATACAAATTTTAAAAAGATGTGTACTAGGTGATAAGATACATCGGAGAATGTATGGATGTTTTGAGTTTTGAGCTTGTTGCAGATTTTTGATGGACTTTCTTCCTTATATAGATTTGAAGTGTTACAATGTTTGGATTTTTTTAAATTTTGTTTTGTAGGGATTTCAAAATGAAAGATAGAGAGTTCTTCCTTTAAAGTTAAGTTAAATTGAAAAAAATTGATTCTTATCAAATGTGATATCTTTTAAAATAATAATTTTTTAGTGATAAGATGATTACACTTATATGTTTTTTTAGTGGAGAAATCCTCGATAAAGATACATTTGAGAGCTCTTGGCTAAAGTTTATCCGTGTTGTTTGTGGATGTGTATATACACATCACACTATGATTTTTGGAAGAATTTATTCTAGGCAAAGAATTCAACCAAATAATTTATAGGATTTTTGAAGTCAGATCACTCTTGAGTGCATCTTATTAATTAGATATATGATAGTTAGGACTACTTCTTCCTAGTATCTTTTTGACTCTTGATTATGCGAGAGAAGAGTCTTGTTGACTTTTAGATGATGATGATTTTTTCTTTCTGCCACTTCAACCTATTGAGTGCTAGGATAGGAGGGTTGGTGGATTATACATTCTTTATGGAAAAATGATGATTATGTGTGGTTAAAGTTATAAGAAGCAAATATTGCCGTTACCAGGTTCCAAGCCCTGGATGAGAAAAGTGGAGGGTTGCATTAGGTAGTCGACAACTAGTGCAAAACTTGTCGAATAATCATTTATGAATCTCTTAATACATTATGTTAATGCTAAGGCAATTCCTGGAAGAGATGCGTTGTTTGGCCTGAATATAGTGAGAAATGTGTAAGGGCCGTTGCACTGGTGCTTGTTTAAAAAAGCAAGGGTTCCCACATCATAGATGGATGTGGGCAAAGAAGCTAGTCCATGAAATTAGAATTATGATATGAACCATAAGTATATGTTCTCTTGTAGGAAAATTAATAGTATTAATAGATATTATGATTCATAGAAAAAATAATATTCTATGTATTCAAGAAACTAAATAGGTTGGAGAGAAGGCTAAAGAGATTGGTTGTTTAAGTATTTAAAATTATAGTATTCAGGTAGGAGACATACTCGAAATGAAGTTGGTGTGATTATAGATAAGAGTTTGACGGATAATATTGTAGAAATTAATAGAATTGTAGATGAAATTATATTCTTAAAGATTATTATTCATGTTAAGATTATTTATATTATAAGTGCTTATGCTTCTGAAGTATGTTTGGATATGTTTAAAATTAAAATTTTAGAATGACTTAAATGAATTAATACAAAAGATTTTTCTTGAAGAAATAGTTTTTGTTGGAGGAGATTCAAATGACATGTTTGTAGAGTGATAGAAGATTTAAAAGCATTCATAGTGGCTTTGAGTTTGGAGCAACTAATAAGGTGGTAGGACCATATTAAATTTTGCTCTAATTTATGATTTTGTAATTGCTAATAACTTATTAAATAAAAGAGAAACATCTCATCACTTATAAGAATAGATATAATAAAACTTAAATTGATTATTTTTTATAATAAAAATATATCATTTAGATTGCAAAGATTGAAAAGTTATTTTGAGTAAAAGGTTATATATCCCGTATTACTTATTAGTTTTAGACTTTAAGATGAAGGGACAAAATATAAAAAATAAAGTAAAATGTTATTCTAAGATTAGATAGGGGCTTTTGAAGAAACACTTGCAAAATATATTTGAAACTTGAAAGTAAGATTCATGATCTTAAGATTTTAACCAAGCATGATGAAGTTAATGTTATGTATGAAAAAGTAACTAATGATATTAAAAATATTGCAAAAGATATGTTTGGAGTATCAAAAGGAAAAACTCCTAATTATAAAAATAGTTGGTGGTGGAATCAAATTGTGCAAGAAAATATCAAAAATAAGAAAATTTATTATAAAAATTAGTTTAATTATAAAAGCTTGAAAAATTAGGAAAGACATAAAGCGGCCCGTGAAGAGTCTAAGAAAGTAATATGTGATATGCAAAAAATTTAGCGTTTAATGATTTATATAATAGATTAAATATTGAGGGCAAAAGATATAAGTTAGCTAAGCAAATAGATAGGCTATGATGTATCGACACTTCTTCTCAAAGAGGCATGTAGTATTTGACACATATCCGACATGACAAACGTCCGACACTCCTGACACTTGTCGGACACGCGAAAAATGTGTTCGATTAAAAAAAATATTAAATACAAATTGGAGACAGACACACGTATCTTAAATATTTTATGAAAATTTTCAAATATAATTTAACATATTTAAAATTTTTACTTAAAGTATAAAAGCTAAATTTCTTATTTCCTATTCATAATAGGGGTGTCAAATTCGGGTCACGGGTCGGGTTCGGGTCAAACCCGGAATTGACCCGGGTTCAAACGGGTCAATCCTAATCTGACCCGGGTATGTAAATGAATCAGAAATGCAGACCCGAACCCGATCCTTCGGGTTGCCGTGTTGACCCAACCCGACATGGGACGGCGAAACATGCGGACGCGGGCGAGAGCCGGCGTGTGCAAGTGGTCTGGCAGGGCGAGTGGGTGCGCTCAGGCAAGCGCGGGTGCGCGAGGGCAGGTGAGTGCGAGGGCAGCCTCGGGCACGAGGCACCGGAAATGGCAGGTGCGGCAGTGTGCCCTAGCAGGCTTTGTTATGCAGGCAGCTGGGCAGGCAGGGTGCGGGCAGCCGAGGAAGGTGCATGGGCAGGCGGGGCAGTGCGAGCAGTTGATTTTAAACAGTTTTGCGGGTTGACCCGACAACCCGTCGGTTCAACTCAAACCCAACCCGTTTTTCAAACGAGTCTATTTTTGGAACCCGAACCCGACCCGTTTTGAAATCGGGTCGGGTCAAACCCGAAATTTCCGGGTTGGGTTCGAGTCGGGTTTTCATGTCGTGTCAAATATTGACACCCCTAATTCACAACACTAAATCAATCACCCACACTTAATATTGCATAACATTAATGCCCGACTCTCGACAACATTGCCATCTCCCCGCCCGGTGACTGATAAACGACATCAACGTCCGACTCCAACATCTTAATATTAACCATTTTAAGCACAAATTCTAATTAAATGACTTATTATTTTTAAATTATACTTATTCAATTTTTATACATTAAAATATAAGAACTATAATACCATGTCCAACCTGTATCCATGTCCTATATTTTCAATAATTGATATGTCCCATGTCTATGTCGTGTCGTATCTGTGCCACCGTGTCCGTGTCTGTGCATCATAGGAGATAGGAGAAGTAAACATTTAGTTCAAGTGAAGTGTATTAGGGATGATGATCATTTTTTTTTTCGAAGATGATATTTAACAAAGGTGAATGAGATATTTTGATAACCTTTTCAATGAAGATTGTGAGAATATGATTGATTTTAGTGACCTTAGCCCCCTAATTGAAAATAACAATTTTTGTTTTTATCGTCGTATTAGTAAAGCGAAGTTAGAGAGATTTTGAAGAAAAATAAATTGCAGAAAAGTTATTGGACCTGATGATATTCTAATAGAGGTGTGAAAAATGCTTAGGAGATAGAAGAAATTTCTTAGCTTACTAACTTTTCTATATTATTTCGAAGATTATAAAAACAAACCGATAAGTGTAGGAGAGTGTTGATTTCTATTTTTAAGAATAAAGGTGATGGATAAGAGTGCGAATTTGGAGGAATTAAGTCAATGTGTCATGCATCAAAACTATGGGAGAGAGTTATTAAGCATAGGTTACGTCATCATACTAATGTTTCTCATAATCAATTTGGATTCATGCCGGGTAGGACTCCTATGGAAGATATATAGTTATTGAGAGATTTAATGGATAAGTATAGAGAGAATAAGGAGGATGTACATCTGATATTTACTGATTTAAAGAAAATATATGATAAAGTTTAAAGAGAAGTGCTTTGTAGAGTTCTTGAAAAGAAAGGAATCAATAATGCTTATATTCAAGAGAGGTTTGACCAAGTATTTTCCTATTTAATTTGAATTATATAAGGATTAACTTTAACCCATATCTTTTTGCTTTAGTCATGAATGTTTTGATATGAAGTGGATGCAAAAATCGAGAAAAAAAACTTTGGCTGAAATTCAGTTTGAGCAAAAACCAAAGAATGACAACAATAAAACTAGGAAGAAGAATACACAAGAACACTTTTTATTGAAAGATATGAAGGAAAAAAAAGCAAGATACAATTGGATCTTCAATTGGAGAGGAAGATACTGCTATCCCAAATCCCTAGTTGTCGACTAGAGCTCTCTCAACCTAAGCAAATCTAAATTCAACCAAACAAAGCAAAAAACTGAAACCTAGGATAAACAACCTACTTAAAGCATAGAATAATATGATAAAAGTTTCAAAAGAAGTGCTTTGGAGAGTTCTCGAAAAGAAAGGAATTAATAATGCTTATATTCAAGAGAGGTTTGACCAAGTTTTTTCCTATTTCATTTGAATTACATCAAGGATTAGCTTTAACCCATATCTTTTTGCTTTAGTCATGGATGTTCTGATATGAAGTGGATGCAGAAATTAAGGAAAAAAACCCAAGCTGAAATTCAGTTTCAGCAAAAACCAGATAACGACAACAAGAAAACTTGGAAGAAGAATTCGCAAGAACACTTTTTACTGAAAGATCTATGAGGAAAAAAAACAAGATACATTTGGATCTTTAATTGGAGAGGAAGATCACGCTCTCCCAAATCCTTAACCGTCGGCTACAGCCCTCTGAACCTAAGCAAATTTAAATTCAACCAAATAAAGCATAAAATTGAATCCTAGGGTAAACAACCTGTTTAAAGCATACAACAATCTTGCAAATCCCAAAACAACCCTCTCCATAATGCTTTTCCCTTCTATAGAAAAGAAGTATAGAGAATAACGAGGATGTACATATGATATTTATTGATTTAGAGAAAACATATGATGAAGTCTTAAGAGAAGTGCTTTGGAGAGTTCTATAAAAGAAAGAAATTAATAATGCTTATTTTCAAGAGAGGTTTTACCAAGTATTTTCCTATTTCATTTGAATTACATAAAGGATTAGCTTTAACCCATATTTTTTTGCTTTAGTCATGGATGTTCTGATATGAAGTGGATGCAGAAATTGAGAAAAAGAAAACCTGTCACGACCCGGCTCGGCTAGCCCATTGATAACGGGGCGGGAACTGTCGGTTGTACGGAAGAGCATATAAAACATAATCAAATTCATTATAAATTTAACATCAGTACATAAATGTCATCCAACTTTAAAAGAAAGAGTCACTAAAAGATATCAAACTGAAATGTTTCAAATTGGTCAACTGTATCACAACTACTAAAACTTTTTAATCCATTAATTACATAAACTCCATATTAATGGTCAAACACAAGTACATACTCAAACTTAAACTCACAAACTACACATGAAATAAACTCAAAGACTCAAACTGAAATCATAAAAAGGAACCTTTCATCCTGAGCTCCCCTACGACGATACGTATAAGGTCGTCATGCAACCATCACTTATCTCTTGAAAAATATTTCCAAAAGTAGGATGAGCTTACTCGCTCAGCGGGTTATTCATAACTCAGTTAATTTCATAAGATGCATATAACAAAAATATTTATAATTGAAATCATTTCATAACATTAGCAAATCAAAAACATTTGAATTTCCATTCTTACTTTCCTTTTTTCCTTTCTTTAACATTTCATTCTTTTCATTCTTTCCTTTCACTTTTTTCATATGCAATGCAAATGCAAAAATGCTTATGCTAAATGTGACACTTATCCCGAAAGTACCCTTATTCGTACTGATCAGGTACGCAATCAAATTTTGGCCATTTCCTTTATCATTTGGCTCCGTAGAACCCCATTTCCATTTGGCTTTTATAAGCCCCTTTACCATTACCATTTTGGCACTTCCGGATCAACATGTAGTATGAAATTTTTATCCAATTTAAATATTTTCATTTATGTTCAATTTTCTTTCATAAGTCTCATATATTTTCATGCTCAAATGTTTTTCATATGATTCATATGCTTTTCAATAATTAATGCATAATATAAAAGCATGAACTTGTAAAATCATTGAATCTAAACATTAATTAACAATAAAATAAATACATGAAATTTCATTTTAGCATAAAAATTTTAAGCACTTATAAATTTAAATGAGGTATGAACACCTACTTCTCTTAAGCACAGTATGTCGCTTCGACATAATTATTTCACTTTACACCTTAACGATCACAACATAAGAATAAAATAAACATGTCACATAAATCCAAACTTCATTAAGGCTTAAGGTTAAATCTGAGTCTAATTGCTAAATCCGGCATTTTCCCTTAACAATTTATTATGACACTTAATGAATATTTAATTAAATAAATCTTAATTTTCGGATTTAATAAATACTTAATTTTTGTAAAATCATAAATCTTCAATTCTGTTAATTTATTGCTCCAAACCTAATCCTAAGCATATAATTAAAATTTTAGTATAATTTTCGGATTAAAATAATCATGAAAATTACAAAAAAAAAATTTCATAAAAAAAATCAAATTTTATGCTTTAAAAACATTCCTAATATCCTTAGGAATAATTTTTGTAAAAGCATCATTAAGGAATTAACATAATTGCGAAAACCCTAACTTTCAAACTTACAAAAAATTTCCCTCAAAGTCTTCATTTCTACCCTTAAAATGTTTCCTAAATCAATCCCTATTGGTTTCTTAAAGAGATTTTGGAAAGAAAACATTTTCTAGAAAAACCCTAGAAATTTCATTCTAAAAATTCTAGAGATTGAGAATGTTTCGTTCTAAAATAATCGTACCTGGGTGTTCCTGTCGTCGTCCTCTTCGATTTGAACTAAATCTCTCCCCGGAAGATCGCCGCCGGAACGCCGTCCGCCCGACCGTCCGCTCGATTTGGGTTGTTCGCGTGAAATGAGGGAAGAGAGGGTTCAATTTCTATTAAGAGGAATTGAGGTTTTTGCAAAAGACTCAATTGCCCTTGTTTAAATAGATTTGGCCTTTTATTTAATTAGGGGTAAAATAGTCATTATAAAAGTTTAATAATTCTTAATTCCTATAATAGACAAAATTAGGTATGTATATATATATCAAAACGATCAGAATTTTGCAAGGAATTTTCTAAAATTATTTTCGTCGAATTTCGTTAACGTTGAAAATTTTACTCAAATCTCGTCGCGGCGCTTTAAAAAGCGTGCGACGAACTATTAAGGTTGTTTTCGGGTTTTACAAAACCTTTGTAGAAATTCAGTTTGAGCAAAAATCAGAGAACGACAGCAAGAAAACTAGGAAAAACTAGGAAGAAGAACACACAACACTTTTTATTGAAAGATCTATGAAAGGAAAAAAAAACATAAAACAGAATCCTATGGTAAATGACCTACTTAAACCATACAATAATGTAGCAAATCCCAAAATAACTCTCTCCATAATGCTTTCCCCTCATCGCCACCCTCACCCCCCCCCCCCAAAAACCCA
>NW_021318768.1:183527-186671 GCF_001605985.2 Dendrobium catenatum
CCACCACCACAAAAAAAAAAAATGAAAATTCCCCTTAGGGCCAAGGGGCATAGAACTTGGCCGATCGAGGAGGGACCAATCCATCATGTTCTTACAAACATTTGCAAGAGGATATACGTTCCTGTGTGCCTTTTGCTGATGATATTCTTCCTGCTGATAAGATCATGGAGGAAGCTGAAGGAAAAGTTGAATTATGGAGGTCAACCTTAGAGTCCAAAGGTTTTCGTTTGAGTAGATCTAAAATCAAATATATGTAGTATAATTTTATTAATAATAGTTTTAGTCGGGGGTTTGTGACTTTGGGGATCAAGTCATTAATAAGAGTACACATTTTAGATATTTCAGGTATATTGATCAAAGTGATGGTGAAATAGATGGGGACATTTTTTTGTAGAATTCAAGTTGGATGTTTGAAGTGGAGGAATGCATCAAACTTGTTGTGTGATAGAAATGTATTCATTCAAATTCTATAAGATGGTAGTGAGACCTGCAATGTTTTATGGTGTAGAATGTTGGCCATTGAAAGAGAAGCATAAAATTAAGGGTTGCAGAGAAGAGGATGCTCAAGCGAACGAGTTGCTATACTCTGAGAGATAGAGTATGAAACGAGTATATACGTGAAAAAGTTAGAGTTGCTCAGTGGCGGGTAAGATTATATAGAGTCTCTTTAGATGGTTTTGTCACATAAAATATCAGCCTTTTGATGGCCCTATTAGGAGAGTAGATGTATTAGATTTAATCTATGTTAAAAAAGGTAGATGTTGACTCAAAAAGACTTAGTTAGGAAGTATTAGAAATGATCATTTTTTATTAGATTTAAATGAGAATTAACAAGGCACAATGGAGCAAACTGGTTAATGTAGCTGACCCTACGTAGTGAGATAAAGGTTTGATGTTGTTGTTGTTGCAGTAAAAATGTTGAGCTTAATGCTGACATTAAAATTTTATTTGATAAGATTTACCTCTCATTTGAGTGCAATCATTAGTGAAGGTGATAAATCCTATAACACTCTAAATATTGTGGATTTTGGTAGGTCCTGAAATGTTAGAGTGAATGATTAGAAAAAGACTAAAGGATCTAAAAATACTTCATGAAAAAAACAAACGTGTTGTTTGAAAATTTTATAAGTTTCGCAATTAAATTTTTTAATGTTTACATTAAAAAAAGAGAAGGAAATGCAAATTGTAGAGTTTTGAAAGAGGGAATGATATAACCTATAATGATGTTTTCAAATAACTTCCGTATTGAGGTGTAAATAAATGAGCATGAAAAGTGATTTTGTTTTCAAGAAAATATACCCAACCTTTTTCCTTAGCTTGCTCAATCATCATCCTAGAAGGGAGATCCTAAAATATACAATGTTTAACAAAAATATTACATTTCAATATTGGTCTTTTATGATTTTATAAATTGATAGAAGATTTTCTACAAGATGAGGAATATAAAGTACATTACTAAGTGTAACTTTGGAGAAAATTGAAATATTTCTTTAACTTACAAAAGAAAAAGATTAATAAGTTTCTAATATGGCCAATGGCTCATGAATTTAAGTCTTGGTGTGAGGGGAATTATTTAAGTTTCTAAAAATACAAAGAGTTAGAAATCATATCATTTTGGGCTAGAGAGCATGCTCTCAATGATTTGTTTTAGATAGTTGAAGAAATTCTTGAGTTTGTCAATTTGTTCTAGATTGAACCCATCTGATTCCACAATGTAGGCCTACCCTTACTGGTAACTTATTTTTATTTTCACCATAGCCTAGGGGTTTTCTATGGAGTTTCTAGTGTTTTTTTCAATGTGTCATTTTTTTCTTGTAGTAGTTGCACCATATATTGCTTTAGAAAAAAAGCTTTTATTCTTCTTTAGCAAAAGAGTTTGCAATAGTAAGTCACTTGTCTTGGCTTTTGGTGGTTGTTGTAATTGATGTTTCAGAGGCTAGAGTGTTGTTGACCTCTAAGCATTAACCCAGCAGGAACAAAAAAAATCAAATTAAAATACCTGTAAAATCGCTGGATCCTCGAATCATGCCGAGATCGCGTCGATTCGGCGCCGTTCGCATCACTTCCCTGCAAACCCGGCGCAAATCCTGCTCAAAACCAGCGATCTCGCCTCGACCGTGCTCCATCTTCGCGTCTATAAAACGAAGAGGGAGAGACTTCCATCGGCTGCTCTCGCTCTCTGCTTCTCCTCCCGACATCCCCAACCTCCTGCTCTCTCTCCTATCCCGACCACAAACCACGACTCAAAGCCACCTCTCCCGACCTCCGTCCAGACCCTGCCGCCTCCAACTCCTCTTTATTCTACCGGAAGACCCACTCTCCGATCCTCTCACCCGACCCCAGCTCCCATCCCGTCGCCCCCCTTACCTGCTCCGACACCACTCGCTCCACTGCCCTCTCCCAACCTTTCGGCCGACCCGAACACAGAGACAAAGAGAAAGAGAGAGTGAGAGTGAGAGAGGAAGGAGGAGGAAGAAATCAACCTACCTCCTTTGTCCGATCCGACGTCCAGCTCGCCGACACCGATCAAACTCCCAATCCCGAGCTCCACATCCCGCACCCATCCCGACCTCCTCTTCCCGAGCCCCTGCCTAGCCGTGCCCTACCTCTTCCGCCCGATCTCGCCGCCCTATCAGCTCATTTGTGGCTGTTCGACTTTGTCTCCTTCGGCTTGATCGAAATAAGAACAAGAGCTCGCTGATTGCAAATGTAACTTTCTCCCTTGTCACGCGCTTGTTCGGCCAAATCCCGTAACTCAGCCAAGCCAGAGAAAGAGAGGGATTAATGTCTTATTTGAGATTAATTAAAGTTAATCTTAAATAATTTTAGTTAAATTAATTATAATCATTTTAATTTATTACAATGATTATAATTAATTACAACTAATTTTAATTAAATTTAATTTTAATTCATTATAATTAATTTTTTTTTTTATTAATTACAATTAACTATTATTAATTAATCATAGTTAATTAATATTGATTAGTTATAATTAATGAAAATTAATTATATTAGCTAATTATTATTATAATTAATAATTTTAGTTAATTATAATTAATTATAAAAAATGCCTTTCTCCCTTCCCTCGACCCGCGCCGACGACCGCCAAGGTATAACTCCTAAACCCTAAAACATCCGTAAGCA
>NW_021318768.1:188604-250790 GCF_001605985.2 Dendrobium catenatum
CCAATTTCCAAATCCAATTTCTATCAGTATCCAATCTATTGCTGCTACTATATGCCAGATAACACGGTATTCTCTACGTATCTGATTGACGACTAGCCTTAATCGAAAGTTCTCTCTCGTGATCGGGAGGGGTAAGTAACTATAGGGGCTTGCGCCTATAGGAAACCAGAACTCAGATCATAAAGTCCTCACAAAATGAGGGCGAAATCTCTGGGTAGTGTCTTATCTACAAACCCATATGCTTTCCAAAATTTACCCCGGAACTTAGTTCGTTAAAACTCCCTCGCCAAATAAAAAAAAAAAGAAATTGCGCGGCGGGGAGGCCGGGGCCGAATTTTCGGAGCCCACAAGTGTCAAACATTATCGTCCTTCCTTTTTCAGCTCATATGAGAGAAAATACCTCCTTTAGTGATGGTGAATTTTCTCCATGTTGGTCAAAGTCATTATTTAGTCCAACAAAAAACTCAAATACCATTTATATTTTTATAAATTACAGCATCATTACAGCATGTTATCTTGAGATCTTGGTAATAATCTAATTTAAGCCAATAATCCTTAATTGCATTAACATAATAACATGATGTTTGTTTTGCTTGGTTGTTAAAATCTTAGTTTTAAAGTTGTAGATTGGAGTAACATTCTTCACTTTTGAGTCCGTTTCTTTGTTGGTATAGCAATTTGGTCCATTGAGTTCAGGTATCATGGTATTCCACAATCATTGTATAATTATGAAATTTGCGTCTTCCTAAAGTATAAACTTTTTATTCTTTTGCTTCGGAGGTGGATCAACAATTTGATAGATCTGCCCCTTTGCTTTTAGAAATGTTCACAATTCTGAATCACTTGAAATAGTTTATCCCGTTCAAACGATATTCGGCTTCTTACCCCTAAAGTTCTCTTTTAGTATGATTTTTATCATTCATGATAATTGACTTCTTGATAGTGAAGTCGAAGAAATCAAATATAATGAAGAGAATGAAGAATCATGATAAGAAGGAAAGAGAACAAATGTTGGAAGAAGAAAATACTAACTTCACTATAATACCATGTAGAAAAGTTAAAAAAAAAAATTTGAACTTTATTACTTGATTTTGTACAAAGTATGGAAGTAATTATAGACTTCTTTAAAAGTCTTACAATGAAAATAATCAGAACTATTTGCAAATAAAGAAAAAAGTCTTTACAAGGACCGATGTTTGGAAGAGGAAAAATAGGCACATGGATTACAATTTAATGGTTGTAAGGGAATCGATCTAATTGTTAGAATCCTTAATTAGTATGCTCAAAGATCTCTGTCAAGTTTGGTTGACTCATGAATCCCACGATTATTCAGCTTATAATATCAATTATGATTATTTTTCCCATGTTATTGTCATGAAGTGGTACTTTTTTTCACTGTAATTATCTAGAAGTAATTTAATCTCATTTTTGGAAGTGAGTTTTAGTTTTTATTTGTCTGGAACATGATGAAATTGAGTTCTTATTCTTGAGACCTTAAAAAGTAGGGTATTGAGTTCCATTCTTGAGGGCCAAGAAGTCACTTTCAATTTTGCTTTTTTATTTTTAATAACAATACAAGGATATTAAGTTAACAACAAGAAGGAATAAAATATTACTTATGCTTAATAATTAAAAAAAAAAACGTGAAGCTGGATAGTAATGAGTTATTGCAACCCAAAAAATCATAGAATTCGGCTGTAACAAGCGAGTTTCAATAAAATTGACCAAGATCTGACAACTCATTTTAATAGGGAAGAAAATTGGTGCCAAATGAAGAAAAGGCTTCAAATGTGAGAAACCCGCTTTTTTTGGTTTCAACAATACAAATTTGGTACAATCTTCTTTGAGCAATCGTCAGCCAAGTATCATATGCCTCTGTCGGTCCTGCTATGAACATATGCATGCAGAAAAAAATTATGTTATAGTTTAAAAAATAAATAAATTAACAAATCCTGTTTAACTTTTGGTACCCAGGTGATTTTAGGTCCATTACCATTTACATATGCGTGTTCCTTTTGTCATGAAATGATTTTGTATCTTTTAGCACGCATAGAAAAGTTGGATGTGAATAGGAATGTGTTGTTCTACTAGTGCAATCATATTATATATGTAAATGTAGACTACTATAGTTATACATCAAACATTTATATTTTCATATATATTTGATGTGTGCGCTGGTGATATTCTGTTAAATTTTTAAATGAATATTATGAGAATATGATTGATTTTAGTAACCTTGGCATCCTAAATGAAAATAATTTTTTTGTTTTATCGGTGTATTAGTAAAACCGAAGTTAGAAAAGCTTTAAATGAAATGAAGTATGGAAAAGCTATTGGACCTGATGATATTCCAATAGAGGCGTGAAAATGCTTAGGAGATGAAGGAATTTCTTGGCTTACTAAACTTTTTAATATTATTTTGAAGAATAAAAAGAGGTAAGATGAGTAGGGAATGAGTGTTGATTCTTATTTTTAAGAATAAATGTAATGTATAAAATTGTATGTATTATAGAGGAATTAAGTTAACGTGTCATACTTCAAAACTATGGGAGAATTACGGAGCATAGGTTACGATGTGATACTAATATTTCTCAAAATCAATTTGTATTCATGCCGAGTAGGTCTACTATGAAAGCTATATATTTATTGAGATGTTTGATGGAGATGAATAGACATAATAAGTAGGATCTACATATGATATTTATTGATTTAGAAAAAGCATATGATGAAGCACCAAGAGAAGTGCTATGGAGAGTTCTAGAAAAGAAAGTGGTTAATAATGCCTATATTCAAGTCATTAAGAATATACATGGAAGAGCTGTTACTTGTGTTCAAACACAAGTTGGTTTGACTAAGTATTTTTCTATTTCAGTTGGATTATATCAAGGATCAGCCTTAAGTCCATATCTTTTTGCTTTAGTCATGGATGTTCTTACTAGATATTTGCAAGAAGTTGTACCCTAGTGTGTGCTTTTTGTTGATGATATTCTTCTTGTTGATAAGACTAGAGAGGGAGCTGAAGGTACACTTGAATTATGGAGGCCAACCTTAGAGTCTAAAGGTCTTCATTTGTGTAGATCTAAAACTGAATATTTAGAGTATAGCTTTAGTAGTAATAGATCTAGTTGGCGGATCGTGACTTTGGACGATCAAGTTATTAATAAGAGTACACTTTGTAGATATATTGGGTCTATTGTTTAAGGTGATGGTGAAATAGATGGGGATATTATTAGTAAATTCAAGTTGGATAGTTGATGTGGAGGAATGCATGGGGATTGTTCTGTGATAGAAAAGTCTCCCTCAAACTTAAGGAAAAATTTTATAAGATGGTCGTGAGACCTGCAATGCTTTATGGTGCAGAATGTTGGCCATTAAAAGATAAGCATAATATTAAGTTAAGTGTTGCAGAGATGAGGTTGCTCAGATGGATGAGTGGCTTTACTCTTAGAGATAGGCTACAAAACGTGCAAATATGTGAAAAGGTTGGAGTAGCTCTAGTGGAAGATAAGATTAGAGAGAGTCGCCTTAGATTGTTTGGTCATATAAAATGATGGCCTTTTAATGACCCGGTTAGGAGAGTAGATGTTTATTCGATTCGGCTTATGTAAAGAAAGGTATTGGTAGACCTAAAAAGATTTGGTTAGAAAATATTAGAAATGATTCATTTAAATGAGAATTTGACTCTTAACATGACACAATGGAGAAAAAATGATTCATATTGTTGACTCTACATAGTTGGATAAAGGCTTGTTGTTGTTGTTGTTATTGTGTGCTGGTGATGTGAGTATTTTCTAGCTTGCTTCTTATTGTGATTCATGTTAATTTGTGAAATCGGATTGTAATGATCAATCGGATTGTACTGTTGTCTAGGACCTCAAGTTAATTTCACATGCTTGCTGGGGGGTGCGGGGGTCCTCCCCCTGCTTGGGTTCAGGTGCTGTGTACCCGAGCACCTCGGCACTATGTACTGAGTGCTCCGGCGCTGTAGAGTTTGCTGGGAGAAATGATAGAGAGCGGAGCGCCACAACGCTCTAGATTTGGCGCCGCAAAATTGTGTAGTGTCGCAGTGCTTCGGGTTAGAGCGTTGCAGCGATGTTGATTAGATAGTTTTCCTTTCTCATTTCTCTCAATGGTGGCCCTTGTTATTATTAACTTTTCTTTCTTTTTTGTTTTGAGATAGATAAAACGGTGCAAGAGAGAGGAGAAGTAAGGAGAGAGTGAGATTGAAGAGATATTTCTACTTATTTTCCCCTATTTTTATAGTGGTTTTCTTGGTGTAGTGTGGCTGCGTGATTTTTCTCAATTTCATATTTTTTCACGTTAAATCCTGGTGTCCTTTACTTTATGCTGCTTTTACTTTCATGTTTTTTTGTTGCGTGGTTTACTCTTCACTATCCCGAACATTTCATGCTTGTTTTAGGAGCAAGAAGATCAAGTTTAGGTTCAAGCAAAATATTTTCTTTTTCTATTTTAGTGCAAAATGTTAATATTCCCTTTAGACTTTTGTATAAAAGAAAACTATTTCTTGATTTAATATGATTAATATAACATGAATTACGTCACTCTTTATTATAACAACATGTGGATGAAGTTCCAGAGCAGCTTTCCTCCATGACTCTTCTTCAACCCTTTAGTTTCCTCTTTCAGATTCACTTTTCCTTCTAGCCAGGGTTCCTTCAAGGGATCTAAACTCTACAATTTATTGTCTGCAATGGGAGGGTTACATTTGGTAGTCGACAATTAATGTCAAACTTGTCGAATAATCATGTCATAAATCTTTTATTACATTGTGCTAATGTTAGGTCGTTGTCTGAAAGCGATGCGGTGCATGACCTGAATACAATGAGAAGGTTGCAAGGGCCACTACGCAGGGGCTCGGGTACATTGTTAAATAAGCAAGGGTTCCGACATAATGGATGAATGTTGGCAAATAAGCTAGTCCATGAAATTAGAATTATGATAAGAACTTGGACTATAGCTTCTCTTATAGGCAGTTTAATGAAATTAATAGATCTTTCGATTTATAGAAAAATAAATATTCTATACATTCAAAAAACTAAATGGGTTGAAAAGAAGGCTAAAGATGATTGATAGTTTAGGATTTAAATTATAGTATTTAGGTAGGAATTGTACTAAAAATTGGTGTAGGTGTATGTATAGATAATAGTTTGGAGGATAATACTTTAGAAATTAATAGAATCAGAGATAGAATTATAGTTTTAAAGATTGATGTTGATGTAAATATTATTAATATTATAAGTGCTTATGTTCTTCAAGTGAAGATTTTTGAATATATGTTCAAAATTAAAATTTTTGAATGACTTAAAAAAAAGTGAAGAAAAGAGATTTTATTGGAGGAGATTTAAATGAACATGTTAGTAGAGAGGTAGAAGATTTTAAAATCATTCATGGTGGCTATGATTTTCGAGTACTAATAAAGGTGATAAGATCATTTTAAAATTTTTCCTAGTTTATGATTTTATAATTGCTAACACCTTATTTAATAAAAAAGAAACATCTCATCACTTATAGAATGTATATAGTAAAACTCATGTTGATTATTTCCTTATAAAAAAATAAATCGTTTAGATTGCAAAGATATTCCTAGTGAAAATTTATGTACCCAGCATCATTTATTAGTTTTGGACTTTAAAATGAAGGGTTGGAATATGATAAATAAAATAAAATATTTTTCTAGAATTAGATGGGGGCATTTAAAAGACACTGATAAAAATATTTTTGAGATTAAGATTCATTATATTAAGATTTTTACTGTATATTTTAAAAAGCTAATATTATGCGGGAAAAAGTAGCTAGTGATATTAAGAATGTTGCAAAGGATGTGCTTGAAGTATCAAAAGAAAAAGCTCTTAATATTAAAAATAGTTGGTGGTGAAATTAAAATGTGCAAGAAAAGATCAAAAATAATAAAAAAAACTTTATTATAAAAATTGGCTTAGATGTAAAGACTCAAAAATGAATAAAAATATTAAGAGACCTGTAAGGAGTCTAAGAAAGCAATAAGCCATGCAAAGAATTTGGCTTTTAATAATGTATATAATAAATGAGATACTAGAAAGGGCAAAATATTTATATATAATGTACACCAATGACTACATGTGTAGGTACTCATTCACAGATGTCTTGTAGGTTATGTTCGAGTCGAGTAGGAGGATACACTCCTCTCTCGAGACAGTTTGTTCAAGGGACTCATTCAGTTGGGAATGAGCTTAAAACTGGAGCATGGCGGACCAACAGTGAACACATCATCCAGGCAACTATTCCCCCCCCCCCACCCACACCCACACACCCACACACACGCATCGGGAGGGTGACTTTAAAAGTTCCTTTCTCAGTAAGATAAATTTTTTATTCATCTCGGCCTAGAGTCATGTCTCCCATGCAAGATACATCAAATAGCTAATGACACACATCACCTCTACAGACATCTCTCATGACTAGGTCGACCCATAGACCACGTCAAAATGCTACTTACCCCCTCTTGCCTCAACTAGGCAACGTCAGGCTAGCTTCTAGCTTTATGCTTGTCCAATCTCTCTATCGTCTTCAAAACCTAGTCATCCCCTCTCATCTTAATAGGCTGACCTCATATCAACTCTACGTCGATGATGATTTCACATACGAGGTCCTCACCATTCATATCCCTCTCATAAAGATCGCCGCTTTACTCAGCACAGACGACCAAGTTACATCAAGGACTGACGGGACTACCACTGTATCTTGTACATACCCCATACTCTCTTAACCTTATAAATAGGGGGATGAGCACATAACAAAAAAAGGAGGACAAGGTAAAAAGGAAAAAAAAGAAAAGGGAAAGAGGACAATGAGTATAGTGATTGGAGAACCACGACATAGAGAGATTGTATCATTTTTTCTCTTTCTTAGCATAAGCTCTATAGTAGAAAGGCTCTCGTTATCGTTACCCTTATATCTCTAGTTTGGATAATAAAGATTTTGTCTAGATCTACATACTCTCTCAGGTATATCTTCCTTTTCTCCTCGTACCCAAACTTAATTACATTCTCCCACAGGCTCTTAGTTTATAGGTAGCATGAAGTACGACCCGACATCATTTATCGGACAAATTAGGATTCAACATCCTTTTGGGCACGATGAGCATGGATAGATATCGAAGGCAAGAAAATTGCTACCTACGAGCAACTTGAGGCCTCGGAGAATAGAATGCTCCGCGACTTGCAAGAATGGATGGAAGGCTTCTAAAGTCCATTTAGGATGCTCTCACTAGCCACCCATTGCAAACAATCAATTTTCCCAAATGACTTGCCCATCTCGGTGCTCATTGCAAGCCTCCGGAAGAAGCTCATGCTTTAGATCCAGCCACCACCAATCTCGCTTGCCCCTGGGTGAGAGGCGAGAACTCTAGCCCGACGACCAGACAAACTAATGAATTTGAATAAGGACCGATTAACGCCTTCTCCAGATCAATCTCCGAAGCAAGAGTACCTCTCAAGTTTAAGGTATCTCACCTTTAGTCCTAGCAAGGAAAAATTGATCCTACGGATCACGTGGCGACTTTCGAGTATATGACTTCTTGACATCGACAACGCCTCTAGTGTCGTCTCTTCTTTACTACTCCAAAGGAATCGGCATTAAGGTGTTTAGCCCCCTACCGAGTGGGGTGATTGCCTCCTTCATCGAATTTAAGTTGATGTTCATTGAATAGTTCACCAGTGCCTAGAGACCCCCTAAAAGTTTTCAAGTTCTATTAAATATGAGATAGGAACTTGACGAGTCACTAAGAAGTTTCATACTGCGATTCCAGAAAGATATACTTGACGTAGAAGACCTTGAACCGACTGTTGCTCAAGCTGCTTTGACCTAAGAGTTGAGAGGCCCCATTCGATATGCACTAGGCTTGTAGCAGTCGAAGACATTGGCAGAATTGTTAGAAATCATCAACAGTCATATCAATGCCTAGGAATATGAATAACCAAATCTTCCACAACCACTCTACGCCATGATCTCACCAAAGGAAAAAACCATACTGCAGTGAGAAGTAGAGAAAGGACCCAGTCCCAAGTGAGAAAAATCAAGGGCCAAGCTTCCAGCGCAATCGAAGGCTCCCCAATCCATATGAGGTGCCCGCATGTCTAAGATCGTTGAGAACATAAGCACCACTAACGCTAAGAATCGAAGAGGTGCGCAGAGAGGTTGCTCACCAACCTTAGTATTGCCCGACTTAAACTCCGTTGTGGGTATCCAGGGTCGAGCTGATTGAGGCCCATCCAAAACAAGGAATTATTCAAAGCTTTCTGTTTTTGTTGGACTTTTAAACCTTAGGGAATGTTAGCCTATTAAAAACAGAAGGTCGAGAGGCTTTTGGGGACACCTTGGTCAACCTCTTTCTACTATTTTGAGGAGGTTCTCTCTCCCTTATAAGCAGGTTAATTTTCAGAACCTTCTTTTCAGATGAAGATTGTTCATCTATTGTCTTAACTTTAAAGGGTATAGGGCCTTGGAAGATTACATGAAATCCTTACCCAAATTTGATCATGTCTCCCAGGGCAAATCGGGATTGGTCAAAGGATAGTTGCAGATGCTCTCCAAACTTGAAGATCAATTTACCTTACATTTTTCTTTTTTGAATTCTTACTGAATTGACTTTCAAATTTTCTTGAAAACCAAAATTTCTTGTATCAAACTTTCTGCTATATTTTTTAAAATCCAATTATCATATTATCAACCAATTACTACACTTTCTCTATGGGTTTTTGTTACCAACTTGAGTTATTGACCCTCCGTAACTGTGACTTGGACTTAATGGGTGATGGCTGAAATTTCATAGATTTAGAAACCTCATGCCAGTTAGCATTGCTTGGTTATAAAATATAAGAAAGATTTAAAATTAGATATCCTTGAAAATGTGCATTTTGAAGAATTTGATATAGAAAATTTTGATTTTTTTAAAATATTTTTCTTTGAAAAATTCTTTTTAAAAGCATTTTTTTATTGTTTGTATTGCTAGCACTCAACCAAAGATTGAAATAGGTGAGGCATCCCATACAAATGATGTTTGTTAGCATATTTCAGAAGAATTATGAAACCATTATTTTAGATGAAAAGAGAAAACTTTCTCCAACGGAGTCATTAGAAAATCTGTTGGTGGAATTTTTTTCATTTTCAACGGACGAGATATTTTGTGATCAAGAATGACATAAAAAATAATATATTATCCCGAACAATAAAAATATTAGTTTATTATGGGTTTAAAACAAAATTTATATTTTATAGATTTTCTCCTACTTGATATATTTGATCAAGCAGGGTTTATTTTATTCTTGGGTACAGGCTTCTATAAGAGCAAGCCCATATGATCAGTTATATCATAAGCATTTGTTACTTTAAAACACTTTTAATTAAAATAGTGGTTTGTGTTTTTTTAACAAAATATTGACTAACAATTTTAGAGGGTTTGATTCATATAAATTCTTTTCAAAGATTTGATCTTTGGAAATTTCAAAGGGGATAAGATCAAGTTAAGATCAATTTTGAAATGAATGCCAAATGAGGAAGTATGAGCTCTTGATTATAAGAAACTCATATGTCAAGTTATCCTTTGTTGGGTTTTTTCTTTTTGAAATTATATTTTAGTTAAAAGTTGATCAATTTAATTTAGAGTGTTGAGGCTTAGATTTCAACAACACGGGTTTAAAAAATACCTACAAGGTGAGGGTTTGCGATGACTAAAAAGAACATCGACCTCCAGACACTAGATTTAAGGTGAGAACTATTGATAGGTAAGAACTCCGACCTATATATAGTGAAATGCAAGGGACTTATGAACTTAGAAACCCACGTGGAACTATGCCAGCTTGACACTAGACTTATAATTCTGTCTGGAATGAACTGTCAGCTAATCCACCTATAAGTGCTTTTAAAACTATGAAATTTGATCTCAAAAGATTGTTTTAATTAAGAAGATATAACTTAGAGCATGGTTATTTAAACCAATATATCTGACCATATGGGTATGCAAATACTTACTATGTAGATTTTTTTTGTCTATCTTCAATCAATATGGAGTGTAGTAGATGAGGAGAATCTAGAGAGTAAAATTGTATGCTTACTTTTTTGAAAAAATTTTGGATATTATATTTTTGTTATATGGTTCTTATGTGAGTGCTTTTCTATGTGACTTTGATAGGAACTAGATGCGAAAATAGCAAGTGAAAGAGGAGGAAAATGTAGGAACACAAAGATAATAGTTGTTTTTCTTCAAAAACAATGCAATATATAATTGATCTACCATTCAAGAGGTAGATCGGCTCTCCCACAAACACTAGACGCCACTAGGAAACTCACAACAAATCCTAGAATAAACTTCAACAAAACATAAGCTCAAACCCTAGACAAACTTCTCCTTAAATGGCCATAACACATAAGAAACATAATTGAAAGCTTCCTAATTAAATTCTTCATAACATATAATAAACAGAATTGGAAGCTCCCTAATTAAAACCTTCCTACCATATAATAAATAGAATAGGAAGTTTCCAAATTAAAATCTCCCTACTTAAATCCTTCCTAACATATAATAAACATAATTGGAAACATTCCTAGATAGTTCCCCCTTATTTAGGAACTTTCGTAAACAACTTTCCCTTGATTCCTCCTCCTTACATAATGAATAATAGTTCCCTTGTGCCCTACAAGGTGCCCCCCTCCCCTAGCGTATCAATACTCCCCTCCCAAATAGCCACTTTGTCCTCAAATTGGGACCAATATATTGTCCATCTAGAAATCTTGGAGGCATCACCATGTATTTGTGCCTTTGCTAGATATCATTTTTGGTCCCATCTCCTCCACATCTTTCTGCATTCCTACCCAATATAATTATGTTAGAAGCCTACGATAGGTTTTCTGTACCCACGAGTGCCCTTCGATGGCACTACCGTGGAACACCTGCAGCAAGTGGGGATATGGTGACGTCCTCGGTATCACCATTTTCCCCTTCTATAACAGTCTCTGCCCAATAAATTTCGACTGATTTTCTCCAGTTCTTCACCTTGATGACCTTCCCCCCCCCTCCCCTCCAGTATGCACACCAAAAGAAAGAAGATTTTTTGGACAACCTTAATCATACCTTGAATACTTTAGATCGATATCTTAGGCTTTATAAAACACTTGAGATTGGGCTCACAAATATATGTACACTTGCATTCTTACACATGCATGCCAAAGAAGGGTAAAGAAAAATCCTTTTGCGTGATTTTCTCATGAGGGTACTCTATGTTGAGCTTGGATAGAAAGCTTGACTAATATTTATTTTCTTTTGTCTTTACCTCTTGCTTTTCTTCATTGTTATACAAGTCATTTTAGTTGTGGCAATTGCTGATTTGACCAATGTAAGCCTTTTCCTATTTGATCTCCTTGGAAACCTTTGCAGTTATTTTTTGGACAATTAATGCAATTTAAATATTTAATTGAGGATTTTTTATAATTATTTAAATTAAAATGACACAGAGAGATGCCAAAGGTACATCAAGTTATGGATTTTGCATATGTTTCCAATAAATGATATCTATGGCTTGCAGCAGGGTGGCAACTTAGATCCTATGTTAACCTATTTTGTACATAGGTTTTGGCCAATTGTGTAATACATATGTTTTGATTCTTTCCCCAAATACCTATGTTAACGTATTAAGGACACAGAATATTGTTCAGGAAGAAATGTATAATGCAAAATGAATTGATATTAGAATATTTTCCATCAACGGGAAACATGATTCTGCTGCTTCATATACTTTGGATAAAGACTTGTTGGACACGTTTCTAATGATGCCTTGTTTTGTTAGCTTCTTTATTGATTTGCAATACCTATAATTTGTTAAATTGGCTAAATTTGGATTGCATTAATCAACTCACCTTTTGATTTTATATGCGCAATCCATATGTTCAAGAAACTCCACATTATGAGTTTATTTGTAACAATGATTATTATTATTTAGCTGGTCATTGTCTTCTTTTTAACTTTAGAGCTTAATTACTGAACAATGTGGTCAGCATAACTATATAAAGGCACCTATTTCAGCATATCTTTCTATTTTTCCTTTTTAAACAAAATTAGTATGTATAATGATTTACCTCAAGTGGATGAGTGACTTTACTCTTAGAGAGGATTTGAAATGAGCATATACGTGAAAAGGTTGGAGTAGCTCCTATGGAAGATAAGATTAGAGTGAGTTGCCTTACATGGTTTGGTCACATAAAACGGTGGCTTTCTGATGACCCGGTTAGGCAAATAGATGTATTGGATTTGACTTATGTCAAGAAAGGTAGAGGTAGACATAAAATATTAGAAATGACCTTTCCTTATTAGATTTAAATGAGAATTTGACTCTTAATAGGATACAATAGAGAAAAAGGATTCATATAGCCGACCCCACATAGTAGGATAAAAGCTGGATGTTGTTCTTGTATTATGATTTACCTTTATGATGAACATTTTTTAATTATTGATAGATTGAATCCTTCATTTTTTGATGAAGTCTTTGGAATGATAGTCATTGGTTATCATTGCTTTGCTTGGCAATATAGAGAGGTTGAAGGCATAAATGAGGATTTAGCACTGACGCAGTTTTAATTCAAATTTGCAGGAAACAATGACCCATCCTTCCCCAGGGGAGATGGTCCCGAGCAATCCAATCCAGACCCTGATGGATCAAAATCTGATGATCAGTCCCTCAGACCTAAGAACATATTGTCAGACTGGAGAGATTTTAGAGCAAGTCTTGTTGCAAGGGAGCAGGTAAGTTTGCATAGCCCCATGAAACAAGTATATATACTTGTATAAAGGTCTGATGTTGATTCCTCTACTCTAGCAACTAAGAATTTATCATAGATATCTCAATTCTCTAAAGAAATTCTCCCCTCCCACCTAACTCTTTGGATGAAACATGACTGGGACTTTAGAAGGCAGTGAAGTACTTCCAGTAATTTAAACAGAATTATCCTTTGTGATATTTTAAGAAAGATTGGTGATAAATGCACAACAGTTCGATTAAAATGACAATCGGCATGGTCTTGCACAGATGTCTTCATAGCTGATTGATGACATCCTCTTGAAAATTATGGATTTTAGTACTAGTCATTATTTGTACAGCTACTCGCTTTTTATTCTTGCTTGGCCTCAACACTTGAGTCCATGCATCTGCGGCTGATTTGCCAATTTTAGATGCCTACAGTTCCTTTACTTAATAGTATACTTCTCATAATTAGTTGAGCAAAATCTTGATAAATTCATCAACTTAATTAGGAAATTCCAACTTTCTATATGTTCAGCTTTTCAATTACAAATCACTCTATATACATTCAGGAATAATGAGGTCTGCTCTGTGAAATCATCCTTTTGAACTGTACATCCAGGTGAACCTGCTAGACTCTGATTCTCCTACACATGATAACAAGGCTAGTGGATTTTCGCAACAGTCAAGTACTAAGTGGGCACACCCTCTTCCAATGCCAGAGACCGGATGCGTCTTGGTTGCCACTGAGAAGCTTGATGGCGTTCGAAGCTTTGAAAGAACCGTTGTCCTTCTTCTAAGATCTGGTACCAGAGACCGAGAAGAGGGTCCTTTTGGCGTCATCATCAATCGTCCCCTCCACAAGAAGATAAAACATATTAAACCTTCAAATCCAGACCTTGCTTCTACATTTGCAGACTGCTCCCTTAACTTTGGTGGACCACTTGATTCGAGCATGTTCTTGCTTAGAACTGGTGAAACTTCCCCTCTACCTGGCCTGGAACAAGTCATCCCCGGCATTCGCTTCGGTGCCAGAAACAGCTTAGATGAAGCAGCAGCACTGGTGAAGAAGGGAGTACTGAGAGCACAGGATTTTAGATTCTTTGTAGGGTATGCAGGGTGGCAGTTGGATCAGTTGAAAGAAGAGATTGAATCAGATTATTGGATAGTTGCAGCTTGTAGCTCTCATCTTATTGCTGGGGTTTCTGCAGATTCCTGTTCGTTCTTGTGGGAAGAGATTCTGCAACTGATGGGCGGCCAGTATTTGGAATTAAGCAAGAAGCCGAAGCAAGATAGCTCTTAAGCTTCGTTTGGGATGACTTTCTTACTACTTAAAACAGCATTTTAGTACAAAATTTTTATTTTTTGTGCTAGAATACTGCTTTAAAAAGCAGTAAGAAAGCCGTCCCAAATAGAACCTTAAGCATCCACTCGTATGATATAATTTTTGTACAGAGATCACTGAAGTGGCATTATCTTTACATTATGTAGAGAATTGTATAGAGGATTTGAGGATCGAAGTTCCCTGCATAAATTTAAGCATCAAGTAGTAATCATTTCAGAGAATTGAATTCCTAAATTAAGGAAATGTGAGGGAATGGAGTTTGTCAAATGTAAGGAATTAATACAGAGAATGAACATGTTAGATATGTTCACGTTTCGTTCTTTCTTTTGCAGGTTTTGTAGAGATTCAACTTTGAAGTATTAAGTCCTCCCACCTCGTGTTGTAGCCAAAAGAAAATGAAATTAAAACTGAAGAAATTCATTTGTTACCGCAACTTGACCAGCTACATGGCAAGGTTGATGTTCTGCACCTTCATAAAGTTGATATGATGTCGTAGTGCGTTTGAGGAAACTTTCAACGAAGCTGGTATGTACAATGCTCATAAATTGCCTTGCTGCTTCTTGTTGGAGTCCTTTAACTTGGGGCAATGTTCTATGTCTTAGATGTTGGGCACATCTCTTTTTGGTTGATCTTATAGTGTTTTGTTACTCTACACCAATGCATCAAATAGGAGCATAATGGCGTTTAGTATTATATTTGAGGACATCTTGAACCATTATGGTGGCATCTTACTAAGATGGAGATCATTATCTGCTAGCAAAGTTCACTATCGAAAAGAAGATTCAGGCTTTGTTTGGGACGACTTTCTTACTGCTTCTTAAAGCAGCTTTATAGTATGAAAGTTTTAGTTTTTGTATTAAAAAGTTGCTTCAAGAAGCAATAAGAAAGTCATCCCAAATGAGCATCAAGTAACCATATTAAGACAATTTGACAAGTTATGCAACAAGTTCCTATCCCTTTTTCTTTGCAAGAGGGGAACAATGGCACAATGTCAAGAAGAAGAAAGCTAAATACCATTATATAGAGATTCATTTAACTCTAATGATGCTTGTATGTTTTTACTACTACAATTTAAAAATTGATTCAGATCATGAAGTTGATGTGGTTCAAATAATTTTAGATCAGTCCACAAAGATGCCTAGAGTTAGTTTTATGGTTACTAACTATATCAGGGGGTGGATTAGACAATGAGGATGAAAATTTTAAAATGGTTAGATATTTGACTTCAATTAAAATAGATGAAGGTACTAATGTATTTCCTTCTAATTTGTTGAGGATAAACCCAATTAATGATATAGCTAGAGGAAGAGTTGAATAGTTTTGTTGTACCTCATTGTGAATGGCTTAGAGCGAAATTTATTACATTCCCTAATTATAGGCTTTATGTTTTTTTTAAGGGACACATATCCTAATAATTTGGGCATTACAAGATTTGAATAAATGTGGTTTATCTCAAAAATAATATTTAACATCATGCAAAAAATTTCTTTTCTTAGTAGAAGATAAATCAATTGGAAGCACACTACTAACAATGAAATGGACTATCAGAATACCAAAGTGATCTACTCAGATGCAAAGCAAACAGTTGCTCATCAAGAAAAAAATTATTAAATTCAAGTTCATTAGATGTAGGTTCTTCAATTCTCAGTCTTGATAAATTACTAGCAATTTGATTTTTAGTTCTATTTCTATCTAAAATTTTTACATAAAATTCTTGTAATAAAAGAATTTAACTCAACAATCTAGGTTTAATGTCCTTTTTTGTCATAAATATTTGATTGCAGAGTGATCAGTGTATACTATTATTTTTCTGTCAATTAAATAAGATCAAAATTTATCAAAAGCAAAGATGATGGCTAGCAGTTCTTTTTTAGTGGTATAGTTGTATTGTCAAGCATTTAAAGTTCTACTAGCATAGAAAATAATATGAAATTTCTTATCTTGATTTTGACCAAGAATTGCTCCTACACCAAAATCAGTTGCATCACCACATGATAATAAAAGGCAAGGATCAGTCAAGAGCAATAATAACAATTGCAAAATTAAATATCATTTCAAAGATTTAAATGCATCAAGGCATTAGGCATGCAGTATCAAAAATAAAAGGACATATTTTTCTAACAAATGACATAATGGCTTAGAGATATTTGAAAAACTTTTATAAATCTTCCATAAAATTCTGCATGTCCAAAAAAGCTCCTAATTCCTTTAACTAAAGTGGGTAGAGGCAGTTTCTCTATTACTTGAAGTTTCACCTTATCCACTTCAGAGTCCTTGCTTAGAGATCTTATACCCTAAAACAATGCCTTTAATTATCATAAATTGACATTTTTCTCAATTTAGTACTAAATTTATTTTCTCACATCTTTTAATTATAAATTTTAAATGATCAAGACAGAATCAAATATAGTACCAAATACAAAAATTATCCATAAAAATTTCAATACTTCGTTCAATTAAATTTGAAAAAATAGAAAGTATACATATTTGAAAATTAACAAATGCATTACAAAGATCAAAAGACATTCTTCTAAAGGAATAAGTCCCATAAGGACTAGTAAAAGTAGTTTTGTCCTCGTCCTCATGTACTATAAGAATATGGTGATACCCTAAATATCCATCTAAGAAATAATTAAAAGAGTGTCCTACCAACCTATCCAATATTTGATCAAGGAAATGCAAAGAGAAATGATCATGATCTTTCCTAAGGGCTTTGTTTAGCTTCTTATAGTCTATATATATTCTCCAACTAGTGATTGTCCTGGTGGGAATAAGTTCATTGAATTCATTGGATACTACATTCATACCACCCTTCTTAGGTATACATTGAATTGGACTTGAGCACAATTTGAAATGGGATAGATAATTTCAGCATCTAGTCATTTAAGTATCTCTATTTTAACAATCTCTTTCATAGATAGTCTTATCTTGTTTGAGGATCAGCTTTTGATATAAAATTAGCCTCTATTAAGATTTTATGAATACACAGTGTGGGGCTAATTTTTTTAATATCAGTAATAGACCAACCAAAAGCCTTCGTATAATTTTCTAAAACACTAATCAACTTGCCCTCATGTTCCTTGTCTAAGCTTGTAGAAATTATTATAGGCAAAGTTGAATCTTTTCCTTAAAAAGCATGATGGTTGGACAAAACCTTAAGTTTTAAAACAGGGGCTTACTCTACATAGGGTCTTAAGGTTCTTCCCACATATAGACTATATGGGGTTTCAAACTCCCCTCTAAACATTTCAACAGTATCACCAATAGATTGAATAAATTCTCCTAAGTTCTCACCATTTTCCTCAAAATCTTCATCCAAAGAGTTTTTACCTAACAATTCTTCCTTAAAGCTCTTTGCTCAAGTTTCTTCTAGATTAATTCTAAACAATCTCTATTCTTTTCATGAGGGAATTTTATGGTTTTAAGAACATCAATGATCACCTCTTGATCTTTAACCCTCATATTTAATTCCCTTTTATGAACATCAACCATAGCTTTCTCTTTTGCTAAGAGAGGTCTCCCCAAAATAATTGATGTCTTCCTATCCTATTCCATGTTTAAGACAATAAAATCAATAAGGAAAATAAACTTATATACCTTAACAAGGACATATTCTACCACCCCTTCAGGATAAATGAAATACCTATCATCTAGCTGAAGGGTAACAGTAGTGGGTTGAACCCTCCTACATCCATTCTTTTGAAAATGGATAGGGGAATAAGATTTATGCTAGATCCTAAATTACACAGAGCTCTACCACAAAATTTTCCTCCTATTATCATGGGAATAATGAAATTGCCAAGGTCTTTCAATTTTTCAGAAAGTTTCTTTTGAATAAGAGCACTATAGTTCTCAGTTAAAGGTACAATTTTAAATTCTCCTAACTTTCTTTTCTTATTCAAAATTTTCTTCATGAATTTAGCATAGGTGGACATCTTCTCTAAGGCTTCAGAAAAGGATATGCTGATGATTAATTTTCTAAACACTTCTAAGCACCTAGAGAATTGCTTATCAAAGTTTTGTTTGATCAACCTTTAGAGAAAAGGTGGTAGTGATCTCTATATAACCTTTCTAATGGTTCTACTAGTTTCTTAGATAGGTCCAAGTTATTGAGTAGGAGGTTCAATTTCTACGGTTTCTTCAATACCATGATCCTTTTGAGGATGATCTTTATCATTATAAGGATCTCTTAAATATTTCCCACTCCTAAGCTGGATATTATTGCATTGTTCTTCTAGTTTCTGATTGTTGATCAAACTAATAAGTTGCCCTATCTGATTTTTTTATTTTTCTAAGGGCTAAATCCTGTAATTGAATTCCCATTTGTATTACTATATCTTCCAAACGTGTCTCCTTATTTTTGATTATTTTGATCAAAGCCCGAGAGGGTATGAAGGTCTAAGATTTCCTATAGGTTGTTGAGAATTATTCCAATTTTCTCCTTAATTTGATTGACCTGCATTCCACTGATTGTTACCACCAATATTATTTGACCAATTAAAATTAGGGTGGTTCCTCTAACTTGGATTATATGTATTAGAATAAAATTATTTTATCTTCCAATCAAATTTATACTCAATCCATGGTATATTACTATCATTAATAGAATTTTCATCATTTTCTTCCACTTGCATAGATGATTTTGATCCTAAACTAACTCCAATAGTGTCTAACTTTTTAGAAATTGTAGCTACATGTGCATAGATAATTCTTTCCCTGAACTAACTCCAATAGATAACCCTGGTACAAGAAATAAAAACCCTAAGAATAGAAGCCAAATTTCACATAATAAATTATGAAGCTTCTTTTAATGCTCTCGTGGGTAGAACTTGACTCTATGAATATAGAATGGTATCGTCCACCCTTTATTAGTGTATTAAATACTCTCAAGAGGGGGTAAAGCACAACATCAAAAGTGATTTGCAACCATTTTTTATTCACGAAGTCAGTATATACGAAGATGCTTCATTCTATCTGCAAACTATTTTCTATAAAAATCTCAAATTGACTAAAGTGAAAGAAAAAGAAGTAAAAGAAAAGAAAGAAAAGAAGAAGAAAAGGAAAAAAGAACAATGTTTTGAAATCGAACACAACGTTTAAATTTGGTATTCAAATTGTGTAAATAAATTAGACTAGAGACGAAGCCAAACAATTTGAACACCTATAGACTACAAAATACCATAACTATGAATTGAGATTGATTGTTGGCTTTGCTACTTTACTACGTTCATTTGAAGATGATGAATATTGCTTAATAATATCAAATAATCTAGAGTCTCATAGTTTATTCGCGACAAATGTTAAATCTTTTAATGAACTATGTTTAGAAACTTCAGAGGATCTCGATGACTCTCAAGATAGGGATGCACTTTCAAAATTTGAAGAGGATATTAAATTTACGATGGATGATCTAAAAGAAAAAAATTTGGGCACTGAAGAAGACCCTCATCTAATTTTCATCAGCTGTTTGTTGAATGAGGATAAGGCAAATGACATGATAGAGTTATTATTACAATTTAAAGATTGTTTCTCCTAGAGTTATGAAGAGTTGCAAGAATTATTTCCAAACATACCAGTTCACAAGTTGGTGATTCAATAAAAAATGTTTCTAGTAAAATAAGTGCCTTGATGAATGCAACTTGACATCGAGTAGCAAGTTGTAGGCGAAATCAAGAAGCTAATCAATGTTAGTTTTATTAGGGAGGAGAAATATCTAACATGGTTAGCTAGCATCATTCCAGTTAAGAAGAATAGTCAAATACATGTATGTATCTATTTTAGAGATTTAAACAATGCATGTCCTAAAGATGAGTTTTCACTTTCTATATTGGAACTCATGGCAGATGTTTCTTCCTCGCATGTGATATTCTCCCTTATGGATAACTCATCTAAATACAATCAGAACAAGATGCATCCTGAAGATGAAAAACACACAGCATTCAGAATGTCGATAAGTATCTATTGCTACAAAGTCATCCTGTTCGAATTAAAGAATGCTAGAGCAACTTATCAATAAGAAATGACAAGAGTTTTTTATGAACTCAACCACCACCAGGTGGAGTGTTATGTTAATGATCCAGTCGTTAAAAGTCTCGAAAGAGATGATAATTTATATGATTTAGAGTTATTTTCCAAAGATTGCATCAATATAACTTAAAAATGAATCCTTTGAAGAGTGCCTTCAGCGTTACTTCAGAGAAGTTTTGAGTTTGATGATTTGACACCGAAAAATTGAAATTGATCCAAATAAAATCAAAGAAATAATAGAAATGCCACTACCTAAAAGCTTTACCCGATTAAGATCTTTCCAAAGTTGATTAGTGTATCTTAGACGATTCATATCAAACTTTTTAGGCAGTTATTAGTCATTTGCAGCATTGTGCAAGAAAGATGCTCCATTTAGGTGGGATAAAAATTTTTAGAAAATGTTTGACAACATAAAGCAGTATCTCACAAATCCTTTAATTTTAGCTGCTCCTATACCAGGGAAGTCGTTATCCTATATATGACAGCCTTAATTGAATATCTTAGTGCCTTATTAGCTCAAGCTAAAGAGAAAGAGAACACACTTTATTATATGAGTAGATGTTTGCTTCCCACCGAAGTAAATTATCATCCGATCAAGAAGCATTATTTACTCTTGATATTCTCGCTCAGAAGTTGAGGAACTACATGTTATCTTATAAAGTAAACTTGATATCCAGAACAAACCCACTACAGTATTTGATGACTCGGCCGATGCTATAAGGAAGATTATCCCGATGGCCAATTATTTTATCCTAATTTGAGATTACATTCATCCCTTTATGTGTTGTGAAGGACAAGTTGTAGCAGACTTCCTAGCGGCTTACCTAGTGCAGGATGATTTTTTGATAAACGATGAACTACTAGATGAACATATCTGAGAATTATATTCAAATGCAAAGCCTACCTAGGAATTTAATTTTGGTGGTGTTGTTTCCAGTCAATAAGGAGCATCAGATGACATTTCCCTAGGGCTAGATGGGATTGGTATAGTATTCATCATGTCGCATAAAGGCTCAATGTATTACTATTACCATATGTCAAAGCCTTGTACAAACAACAAATTTGAGTATGAGACACTGATAACTAGCTTAAAATTAATGATCTTAAATGGGATAATAAATATTAATATCTTTGGAGATTCATAACTTGTGAATAATTAGGTAGCTGGAATTTACGAAGTGTTGAAAGAAACTCTGATTCCGTATCATCAGTATATGATGCATTTGTATGAACAAATCCCAAATGCAATGTTATACAAGATTTCTCATTGATAATTTATTACAAGAATTCTACAGCAAATACTCTAGCTAAGTTATTCAAGGCACTAATATATCATGAGGAAGATTAGATTTCGATAGAAGTATAAGGTCAACAAGTCTTATCTCCTATAAACTTCGACTATATAAATAGAAAATCAACAACATAGTTGAATATTGTTTTAGCAGTAGGCAATGAATTGGTGGATTGGAGAAAACCCTTTATTGAATACTTGTAAGAAAATAAGATACCTCATGACAAATCTATAACAAATCAAATTAAAAGATGGTCTTTATTATATGCTATGGTTAACAACACCTTATACAAAAGATCATTTGATCAGATATGGTTGCGGTGTCTGAATAAATTAGAAGCATAGAAAATCATGGAAGAAGTGCATGCTTGATTTTGTGGCGCACATCAATCTAGGCCAAAGATGAAAATGAAAATAAAATGAATGAGATATTACTGGATGTCGATGATAGATGATTGCATAAATGTTGCACTTCGTTATCATCAATGTTAGGTACATGATGTAGTTTTACATCAGCCACCAAATATCCTATATCCAACCATTATCTCATGGCCTTTTAAAATTTGGGATACATATATAATTGGTCCAATAGATCCTCCATCTTCCAGAGGTTATAGGTTCGTACTAGTAGCTTCAATTTACTTCTCAAAATGGGCAAAAGCAATTCCTTTGAGAGAAGTTAAAGTTCTTCATGTTCTGAAATTCTTAAAGGAAAATATCATGTATTGATTTGATGTTCCTCACTAGAATATCTGAGATAATGGTATTTCATTTATAAGTACTAAAATAAACAACTTCATTAGAAGTTGCAACATCGATTGGAGATACTATACCATATATTATGCTCGCGTAAATGGATTGGAAGAGGCATTTAGTAAAACTCTAGTTTAGATATTAAAGAAGATGTTAAATGAAAATAACCATCAATGTCATAAGAATTTGGTTGAAGCTTTGTGGGAATACCGGACCACATTTAGAACTTCAACTCAATCAACCCTACCATATGATTTAGTCTTTGGTGCGGGAGCTGTTATTCCTTTGGAAGTATAACAACCTTCACTTAGAGTCGTAATAAATTATAAGATAACCTCATATCAGAATGCTAAACTCCAATTAGAAGAACTCGAAGGTTTGGAAGAGAAGTGTCTACAAGCTTAACAGGTCCTTAAGTTGTATAAAGCTAACATGATCTAGGCTCATGACAAGTTGGTTCATTTGAGAACTTTCCAAGTATGCAACTTAATATTGGTTCTACAAAGACCCATCTTGGCCCATCAAAAGATAGAAGGTAAATTTAAACTCACCTGAGAAGGTCCGTTCATGGTGGAGAAGGTTTACCAAGGAAGATTTATTAGCTCATAGATTGTAAAGGAGATTGTCATATGTTGCCAATCAATGGACATACCTTAAGAAGAATTATAATGGTTGAAGCATTATAAGAATTTTTTAATGAAATAAAATTTTCGGTTTAAATTATAAATGTCATTAAAGATTCACAAGTAAATTGGGTCCAGATCCAAAATTTGGTCAATAGATCTTGGTTTTAAATTCACTCGTTTTGGAATCACCGGTCAAAGTTTAAATCTTCCTGTTTGATAATAAATTTATCAACCATGTTCTAAATTCACTCGTCTTGGAATCAATCTCCCATTCGGATATTCAGCTTTGTTGAGGGATCAATCTCCCAAACATAGTTTAAATCTTCCTATTTGACAATTAATCTATCAATTAGGTTTTAAATTTGCTCATCTCGGAATTGAACTCCCATTCAGATATTAAGGTTTGTCTTGGAATAGTTCTCCCAATTAAAATTTAAATCTTCCTATTTAAGAATCGGTCTCTCGGTCAAGTTCTAAATTTGTTCATCTGGGAATTCCCATTTGGGTATTCATCTTTATCTCAGAATTTATCTCTCAATCAAAGTTTAAATCTCCCTGTCCTACAATCGATCTATCGACCAGGTTTTAAATTTGCTCATATGGGAATTGATCTCCCATTTAGGTATTCAGCTTTGCCTGGAAATTGATATCCTAGTCAAAGTCTAAATATCCCTATCTGATAACTGATATATTAATTAGGTTTTAAATTCACTCGTCTGGGAGTGGATATCTCATTCAGATATTCAGCTTTTCCTAGGAATCGATCCCCTAGTCCATGTTTAAATCTCCTTGTCCAATAATCGATATATTGATCATATTCTAAATTCACTCATTTGGGAATCGATCTACCATTTGGGTATTTAGCTTTTCCTAGGAATCGATCTCCCAATCAAAGTTTAAATCTCCCTATATAATTATCAATCAACCAGTTAGGTTTTAAATTCACTCATCTGGGAATCGATCTTTCATTCGGGTATTTAGGTTTATATGGGAATTGATCTCTCAGTGAAAGTCTAAATTTTTTTGTTCAACAATTGATCTATCAGTTATGTTCTAAATTCACTCATCTAGGATTTGATCTTCCATTTGGGTATTTATCTTTGCTTGGGAATCAATCTCACATTCAAAGTCCAATTTTCCTCTATGAGAATCATTCTCTTAGTTTGGCCGGCCCTACATTTGCTTGTTTAAAAATCGATCTTTTAACCAAGCCTTCACCTTCAAAGTTCTGTTGATCGCTTTGGTCAATGCTAACACATGTAATTTACTCTTCGAGTTCATTACACCTATTGGGGGTCCATTTATTGATATCATTTTTGTATGAGTCCATCATGAACTACCCTAACTCCTGATTATCCTTGATGGCTGACAATTATACAGTTGTCAGTCATCTAGCCTTTAATGAATTTTAATCATCTTTGCAATCAATCCTACAATCAGCTTTCAATGAGTCATAACCATACACTCAATAAAAAAAAACTATACCCTCTATAACAAAAAAAGCATACCCTCTATAAATTTTAATCATCTTTAAATAATCAATTAGTTAGTTAACAATCAATCATACAATCACTCATAGTCATTCAAGATACAATCATTCAATCATCTAACTGATAATCAATCAAACTACACTTCAAGCAATTAATCAACCCACACTTCCATCAATCAATCAACAATCATACATTCAAATCAAGATTCAATCAGCTCTGATTATCCAGTCACATTGACCAATCATCACTTCTAAAGCCCACACACACTAAGCTACGGTCGTCTAGACATTTGCAACCCTGCACTACAATCACGTACCTAAGTGCATTTCCTTGCATAGTGTACTGACCCCTTGACCTCAATCATCAATCAAATTATTTTGTTAGGAGCTTCGTGTGGTAGAGCATTCATTATTAAATCCTTCAACTATCAATTAACCCATCATACCTAGTTGGGATAGCTCAAGCTAGCCTTATTGATCATATACATCACCTACCTCCAATCTAGCTTCAAATGAACTTCAAACTTCAATAAATTCTTTTGAATATCACTCCTAATGAGTTGATTAGGGCTGATCTCTCTAACTTAGTTAGCAGTTAACTTGGTCAACAGAGCCCAAGCTGATTAAGGTCAATCCAATTTATCCAAACAAAGCAAGCTCATCAAGCCTTCACTTTCACTTCATTCCATGTCTTGAACACTTCCCAACCATTTGTGAGTCAAATACTAATGGGTTTGACCAAGTCAACTCACTCAAACTTGGTTAAACCTCACTACATTCCCATTCCTTTGCTCATACATCAACTCAATGGTTTCATACTCCTCTCAATTGACCCAAACAATAACCTTACCATACCTTGGACTCCATCCCAACTGCTTGACCAGTTAGCTTGTCATATAGCCAACTAAACCTCTCAAAATAGGCTTGATCGATCAACACACCTAGCTCAAGCACCTTTCTCCCAACCTAGGCCCATCCAACTATCTTAATGGACGTTAGAACCTTCCTTTAGCCCAACCCAGCTTGGCCACTGGTCTAGCCCAGTCAGCTGAGTGGTCCCCTTTACCTGAAAATGGCCCAAGGCAGCTTCCTCTCTACTCCGACTATCCACTCTAGTGTCTAATGGCCTAAGATAGGTGTCAAGCATCAAGACACTATCCTTGAGCAATCCTAGCCATTCACAACTGCTCCAACTCCTGAAATAGGGGCAAAACATATGAGAGACTCATTCGACCCTAACATTTACTCCAGCCATCCTCTAGAGCTCTTGGTATTTCATTTTTTTTCCTATCTCCCTCTTCAGTTTCTTATCATTTTATAGTCATTTGGAGTTTGTTGTCGATGAGAGGAGGTAACTACCAATTTGTTCGCCCAATCCATTCAACTTCATATCCTTCCCTAATTTGAACTCAAGTCATTTTGTAAAGTTATACATGAGATCTAAAAGAAGAAAACAAGTCACCAAACTCCTCCAGAGATCACCTGTATATAGGGAAAACCTAAACCCTAGACATTTGCCTAGGATTCTAAATAGGCTTTAGGAAACCTCATGAAAACCATTCAAAAATACATCCTCATTTTTCCTTCCATCTTATCCTATCTCTATTTAAATCTCTAACTTATTTAGCCTATCAAAAATTGAGCTAAAAGACAAACTTTAAACTAGGGTTTCTATCATCTTGAGAAGGAAGACAGGGTCTGTACCATTGATTTCATCTATTTGATTTCAACGATCTTGATTTCATCATTTTAAATGGTAGAACCGATTGGACTAAACTACTAGTCGCATGAGTTTTTGATCTGGCCTGATCGTAGCCCTTGATCTCTACAACACAGATCCAACATTTGTTAAGAACTCCAATGTTCTTAAGTAACCACTCGAGCAATGTCGCATGGCTGACCACTACTGCCTTCCACATGGTCCTACCGTTAGCTGTTGCTTGCAAAAATCCTTCATAATTAGCGCTGACTGAATAACTGAAAATAAATAAAAAATTTTAAACCTAAAACTTTTAAATTTTCCATAAGTTTCATCTCTCCACCAAAATTAGTAAATAAATATTCTATGGATTTAAATTTTCAAGCTCTTTATTTTAAAAATAAATTCAAGGCAAAATGTTCACTATTTATGGAGCAAATGAAGTATATGTATTCATTGAATTTTGATGTTTATTCAATGAATATTCCTTGTATTGATCTCAATTTTGGAATGTATTTATTTTGGGGTGCTACATACCTATAATTTTCTTGATCTTAATTGAGCACTGCATTAGTCTCAATGGAATTTTCAAGTGCATGGGTTGAAATTCAACTCAAATAATTAAAAAATCAATATAAATTGGACATTAATCCAATCATTTTACTTTAGAGCTCTATAAGTTCAGTGAAGTAAATCCTCTAATTACTTGTGGGTTTTTATAAATTACCCACAAAATGTGCATGTTTATGTTCCCAATTTTGGATAAGGGTTTTGTTGAGGGTATGCCTCACATCCTTCAATTTACTTTATTCAGTCTAATTTCATGATTTCTTTATATTTGAATTATCAAATTGATTAGTTTTAATGACTTAAGATTTTGATAAATCCTTATAATTTATTCTTGGAGCATTAGATCACCAATTTGATGTGAAATGATTATATGCATACAAGTCAGGGTTAGATACATTGAGGAGTATTAATGACATTTAAAGATAATAATTAAGGAGTTTTGTCTAGTGAACTTAGAAAAACTCTAGGAATACATAAACACTCAATAGGGGTGAAATTTAAACTTAGTAAACATAGAGTCATTACACAACTTAGGGATCAAACTCACTCTTATTTTCCACAAATCAATCTTCAAATAAGAATTAATCAAGGTTAACCCTTAATTAAAGGTTAATTATTTCAAATTCAAAATAAATAAAATAAAATTCATAAAAATACAAAATCTATTTCAATCAACTCTAATTTGCCTCTGCAATCTAACAAAATTAAGATCCAAAAACAAATTTCATTAAAATTTTAATAATAATTAATTAATTCTTAAGTAATTATTAATTAAATAAATTCATTAAAAATAAAATGTATATCAAATATGCAAAACAAATTCAAATAAAATACATTAAAATTCAGATGAATTAATTTCAATTTAAATAAATTTTTAAATTAAAATTCATTAAATAATCAATTTCTTAATGAATCCTAATTATGGGAATTTTTCTAAGTTTTCTATGCATGGGTCCTTAATTATTGTCCTTAATTGTGTCACTAATTTAATGGGCTTGAATCAATGTTTGAACTAACCCTCATACTCAATACATAAGGCATGCATGAACCACATAAACACATTCAATACCTAAATCTAGGAGAGCCTTAGACTAAGTGGTGTGTGTTTCCTAAGCATGCAAGAAATAACATTAGTTAAGATGGCTAATGATATGATTAGTGAATAATTAACATGCAATTATTCACTAATCAATTCCCCATAAATTCAATTCATATATTCAGCCCATGCTTAAAATTCCAAAGGGGATCTCTCCAATTTTTTTTTGAGGATTTAAACATATATAATTTAAAAGTAGATTTTAAATTATACAAATATATAAATACATATATATGTAAATATATATATTTTAAAATAAAATGATTGAAAATATAATTAAAATAAATTTTGAGGGGTTGAGAGACCCACTGATTTTCAAATTATTTTGAAAATAAATTTTTTAATTTTTTAAAATATTTGATAAAATATTTAATTATATATTAATTAAATAATTCAAATTATTACTATAATTTCCTCAAATAATTTTAGAAATATGCTCTGAAAGTTAAAAATGGACTAAAATATTTTTCTTGGAATTTTTTTTTAAAAAAAAATTAGATTTATTTTTAATTAAATAATAATTAAAATAATCAAATAATTAAATAATCAATATTTAAAATTACTTAAACTATGTAAAATATTTTTAAGTGATTCTATTTTTAAATTAAAGGTCTTGAAAATCTGAGTAATTTGATATATAACACTTAATTTTTTGAGAAGTATTTATTTTTTAATATTTTATTGAAGTTTCTGGAAATTAATTAGTTTTAAAATTAATTAAAACTACTTAATTAACAGATGGCGGCGGAATACACACGTGGCAGCGCGCGGTTGGTTCAAGGAAACCGCGGTGGCGGTGGGCCAATGATTTTGCCGCCGTTGAATGATTGAGATCATGATACCGCGGGACACTAAAATACGTCGGACGGCGTCGCCAGCCGTCCGATCTTCCGCCTTTGGGAACCGACGGTTCTGATGCAGCCGGGCGAGAAATCAGAACAGCGGAATGCTCTGCGCGGTCGGACAGACCGCGAAAGAACCTGAATCGTGACCGTTGATCATAAGATCAACGGTCCAGACATCACACAGTTATAAAACTGTGTATACCGAACCCTAATCAACTAAAATGGTTCGTTCAGGCGATCCAGACAATGAAACGACTTAAAATTTTAAATCTAAATTAAAATAGTGAACAAAAATTCTAGGGAATTCGTTTCATGGCAGATAAATGACTCGATGAAAAGTTAAATCTAACTAAGTGTCCTAAGCTAGGTTTAGAGATTTACATTGATTTAACGGACGGATTGAACCATTTTTGGATTCTCTGAGCTTGTAGACTGTCCACGATTAAGTTCCTAGTTGAGTCCAAGCTCCGACACGCCACGAATCGTCTGGTACAAGCCTTGGACGGATTGGGTATTGATCTCGTCGGAAGATCGCCAGAGATAGGTCTTGACCGGCGGGATTTGGTCGGGAATGACTGTGGGAGAAGTTTTGAGCTCAGAAGGGCTGGAGGCTGGGTATGGGAAGGCTTGGATAGAGAGAGAGAGAGCTATGGCATGAATAATGAGGCTTATTTTGAGCCTTTTGCCCTATTCAATCCCCTCTAGATTGAATGAGTGGCTAAGATCATTTGAATGAGCTCCTGGATGTTTGCCACCTGTCCAGGGAGTTGGTGGGAGCAGAGGATCAAAAGGACAAGTGTACATCCTAGGTGGAAAGGGTGTTTTGTCCTATATGCCATGTTCAATTGATTAAAGGCCATTAGATCTCGATCTAAGGGTTTAGATTAAATGAAAGAAGGTTCCATAGGGTTTTAAAACTGCTGGAGGGGTTTAGATTAGGGGGAATTAATTTTGAGTGATGAATTAAGGCTCTAAAAGGGCTTACTTGACCACCCATTGACTGTTTGACAAGTCAATGGGTCCAGGGATTCTGAGGTGGCAGGTGAGGAGTATTTTAGAATTGCTGGAATTATTTAATTTGGGATGGGCTAGCTTAGGTCAAACTCATTTGAGGGTTTAAGCCTCTTAGGGAGCCTTGTTGACCAGTCAAGTGGTCAACAAAAGGTGAGGTTGCAGCCAAGGTCACCTAGGGGATTGATTAAGAAAATCTAGAGAGGGTTTAACAAGGCTTAGGTGCATTTGGGATTTAATTCAAAGTGGAAGGGCTTAAGTGTTGGTTTGGTCAAACTAGGTTGACTGAGTCAACTAGATTGATCCAAGATGTGGGTCTGGGCTGCAGAGATCTAGAATGATATTTGGAGTCTGGTGGAAGTAATTTCAAGTATTAAATATGTCAATTGGGTCAAATAGGCTTATTGGGCCCTTAATGGGCTTTTAAGCCAAAATTGGTTGACTTGGTCAACCAGCTAGGTTCAGGGTCTAGAAATGGGTTCAACAGATTTCAAAAGTCATTTTGAGTCTATTGGATGTGGCTCCAGAGTCTGAGGAGTTGGATTTGATCAAATGGGCCTATTAGGCCCATTAAGGGCATTTAAGTCAATTTTGTTTGATCTGGGAAAACATGTTGATCCAGGGTTTGAAATCAGGCTCAGCAAGTTTGAAATGACATTTGAAAGCCAATAGAAGTGCTTCCATGGCTCAAAGGGGTCATTTGGGTCAAAATACTTGTTTGGACACTTAAAGGGCCTCTTAGGTCAAATCTGTTGACTTGGTCAACCAGGTTGACCCAAGGGTTGGGAATGGGTCCAACAGGTTTGGAATGACATTTGAAACTTGTTGGAAGTGGTTGTGTTCAATTCGGAGCTCGTTTGGTTTGAAATCAACATTTGAATCCCATAGGGGTATTTTGGTCATTTTGACCCCTGGTCAACTGGGGGTCAAAGTGGGTCCAGAAAAAATATAATTGTTCAACATATAGAGATTAAAGGTCTGGAAGTGACTAGAGGCTTTTGTGAAGGCTCTAAGGTCAGAATCTTCTTAATGGCAAGTCCAGTGGCATAGGATGTAAATATTTGAAGGTTTTACAGCCTATGGATTTTAATTTAGATTTTGAGGTTAGAGACCTCAGAATGGGTTCAAATTTTGAGGGTTGACTCCAGAGACATGTCCCATCAGTATGCAACTAACAGACTCTGAATTGGAGGTCATTTGATTGGGTTTTCAAGTGTTTGAAAATTCAATGGAAAAGGCCTTTAGGACGATACCTTTGGACCTTAGATTTTGAATTTTGGTTTGATTGATCTAAGATCTAGGTAGATCCTAAGGTCAGGATTCTAGGAGGATCCTAGAGCTTGAATTGATTTGGACATTTGATTGATTTAAAGTCAAGATTAGCCCAAGTGACCTCATACAAAAATGAGGTCAACAGAGAGCACACATATATTTGATTAAGAGATTTTAATAAAAATTTAATAACCAATTATCATGCATCATGCTAGCCTCCAATTGTGGATGGTATAGTTGTATCAATTTTAATATCCCTTAATTAAACACTAATAAATCATTGACCCTATATGTCAAGCTTGACTCCACTTGGAAGGCATATGTATTGGATTGAAGGGTCCCTTCTTTATCCTTAATAAATTATTAATAAATCTTTGAAGGCTTTATATGGTGATATATCCTATATGGGAGATGATTGCATTTCATTTTTAAGCCTTAGGATTTGTACATTACTAGCCCTTACACTTGGGGTTATTAATTTACAAGTTCTTTACCATTAAATAATCCACTTTGATCATTTAAAACATGTAATAAAACCCAAATATATATAAGTCAAACTTAATTAAATTCTCTTTTGGACTTTAACAAACCAAGTTCTTAAATTCATGTAACTTAAACATTAAACTCCTATAGGATAAGCCACATAGCCTCTTTCACGCACTTAGATGCTTTGCTAGAACAATCAACTTTAACCTAGGCTAAGCCGGTAGTTTGAATTGCTTGTCGTGTGATTTGCTTGGAGAGCACCCTATGTTAGTTTATTTATTTTTATGCAAACTGGATTTCATGCATTTTATATTTTTGTTGGTACACTTAAGCTCTTGAACGATTGCATTAGGATATTATACAATTGCTCGTGCACTTTATATACTTTTTATATATGTATTTACATTCTTGCAAGAGTTAAAGTAGAATATACCTAGGAGTTATTGTATTATATATAAATTATAGCTTGTATATAGATCGAGTTGTACCATGTCAAGAGTTGTAAAAAAATCATATACACTTGCTTATATATACAAATGGGGCTCCAAAAGACGATATCTTTTCCCTTGGAGCACATTCTCTTTTGGAATTCAATAGACCTTAAGCAAATGTGTTTGGTTATATACATATGGTAGGCTTAAAAACTCAGGTTTTTTGTAATGAAGCCTGCCCGCCTTACTTTCATGCAGAGTTTGAGTGTGTTGTAAATCTTTAAATCCATAAATGAATAAAATTTTCTTTTATTTATAAAGTTCTCTTTTTTGCATCATTACATATATTACATGCATGTGGGTGGTAGTTTACATTAGCAAGTAGTAGTTTTTCTTAGATCTTTCTCTGCCAGACATTGTAGGAACATGTATACTAGTTCTAGTTCTAAGATGATGTAACTTTAGGTACTATAGACACTCTCTTTTATAGGGGAAAAATCTCTTTTATAGGAAATTTATGTAATTAAAGCCAACAAATTATACTACAAAAATATTACAATTTCTAAATTTAAATCAAGTAGCTTAAAATATACTAATTATAATTTTATATATTTTTTTATTAATAAGATGTAGATTTTTTAATATATTTATTACTCGTTATAAAATATTTTGTTAATTATTTTTTTATTTAAATTATATATGAAAACCTTAAGTTAGATATTTTAAAAAATTAACACTCTAATGTCAATTTCAAGCTCGAATGAAAAAAGTTCGACGATAATTTTCAAATTAGAAATTTGTGCCCTTGCAGATAAATAATTCTGGCTCCACCACTGTGCACGAGGGATGCTACACTTTTTCTGTTGGGATAGGGTCGTTATGCTGCCAAAACTTATTGAAATTTTGGTAGTAAGAAAATTCAGCTATGTAATCTAAATAAGATAAAATTTAGTCTTTAGTAAGTCATCTCATTAACATCACTTAAATGTGAAGTTAAATTACTCATCTCAAGACATTTATTTAAATTTTGATATTGTTATGACGCCCGGATGCTTGACTTAACGAGGCGGGAACGATAGTTGGACGATAGGATCAAACCATTTTAATTCATAAGTAATTCAACATTTAAAATATCAAATTTTCTTCTTTTATCTGAAGAGTCACTAACAAAAATCCTTAAATACTTAACATTTGAAAAGATCATAAATTACATGTTTTTAGTATTACGTCATCTTCTATAAATAAATTCTTTCCTTTCTACCATTTCTAAATCTCTGAAGGCTTACCTGAAATATTAGTAGGATGGGTTGAGTCTATAGAGTAAACTCAGTAGATAATTTTCATGATACTTAATATGTATAAAATACAATAAAATTAACTTTTACATATGTGTATTTATCATTTTCTTTGTTCATTTCCTTTCATTCATTTCTTTTATACATATCTTATCATATTCATTTATACCATTTAAAATACTATAATCTATATTCATTTTTTCATTTAATTAGTATAGGAGCACCGTTTAAATATACCTAAAGGTACTACCATTTCTATTTTTTATTTTCTTTTTTCATAACATTTTTCTTTTTACGTGCACGGGTACATTGCTTTCTCAGCTAGTACCATATGGGGGTAAACTCCTATAAGTTTGCATGTATATATTTTCTCTTTAGCACTTATCTTTCATTCATTTTATGTTATTTATTCGTATGTATATTTTTAAGTGCATATCAGTAAAATACATAGGTATAACTGTTTTAAACTTTATCTTTCTATTTATGTTAACCATCTTTTACATTTTCATGACATCTATATATACTTTAACAGAATAATCTATGTACACTATCTTATACATTTGAAGTTTACATAACTTTATTCATAATATGCTCAAAACAAACAAAGCAATCTTTCTTTCAATATGAAAATGTAAATAAATAATGAAATTTCAAATAACTATAATTACCCACTTTATTTTCTTCTTTCAATATTCATCTAGTTTTGAAAGACGTTAATTATTCACAAGAATATAATAATTTAATAAATATTAAATATCAATTAAATAAATCGATAGGCATTTGATTTCTTATACAAACCTTCATAAGATTTTCATTCTTTTCTCACAAATTTTCCTTCCTCCACGGCCAACCAAGGACTATATCACTTAGATTTTTCAAGCTAATTTAAAATATATTTCTCATTCTTTATCAATAAAAGAATGAGAATTGAAACATACCCTTAAACTGATCACTTACCTTTCCTTAAGAAGAAATTTTCAAATTCTAATTCCTTCTTCTTTCTCTCCCAATTTCCTTCCCCTTGCATTCAATTCCTGCATTTTTCTTTATAAAAAAATCTCTAGTTTTATATGAAATAAAACAAGACAATTTATACAAAAATAGAAAGAAAAAAATTAACAAACCTCCCTTCTTCCTCTCGGTCGTTCTTCTCTTCCAGTGTCATTTCCTCCCAAATCTTCGCTTCTTTAGCAATAAGGAGTTGAAGATTCATATCCCTAAAGATAATCAATTACTAAAAATGTAAAAAATGAGAACGCCCAATCCTCCTACGCAAGTGTTTGGCCATCTGCTCTATTTCGTTTGCAAATAACAACTCCCTCTTAGGGTCATGACTTTCATTAGGCGGGTTGGATGGTTCGATTGAACTGGCCACCCAACTGGTTCATTACAATCTCTCCTACATATAAAAATTTTGCCCTTGAAATTAAATCAAGTATAAGGAAACATACCTTAGTTAAATAGATGAATATATTGACTTTTGATTTCAGCTTTCTTCTCCTAGGTGGCATCTCTTTTTGATCCATGCTTCCATAAACTCTTCACAAAAGATATTGCTTTATTCCTTAATTATTTCACATTATATTTCAGTATTCTTTCAGGTTCCTCAACATATATCAAACCAGGCTGCAAGTCAATTGACTTGGACTGGATTCTCTTGGACCCATCTGACACATACTTTTGAAGTATTGATATATGAAACACATTATGAATTCCTTGCATATGCACTGACAGATATAATCTGTAAGCCACATTTCCAATCCTCTCTATAATTTCATACGGACCTATTAATTTTGTGCTCAATTTTCCAGTCTTACCAAATCGTTGCACACCTTTCATTGGAATGAACTTTAGGAAAACAAATTCTCCTACTGCAAACTCAACTGGTTTGTGCATTGTATCATAATACTTTTGTTTCCTATCATTGACTGCTTTTAATCTATCTCTGATTAGTCTAATTTTTCTAGTAGTTTCATCTACCAAGTTAGTTCCAATTATTTTTATTTCACCTATTTCTACCCAACACAAATGTGTTTAGCACTTTCTTCCATAAAAAGCCTCATATGGTGACATTCCAATACTAAATTAAAAATTATTATTGTATGCAAATTCAATCAATGGTATGTGAGTCTCCCAATTTTCTTCAAAATCTAATACACACAACCATAGTAAATCCTCTAAAGTCCAAATTATCTTTTCTAATTGCCAATCTGTCTGAGGATGAAATGTTGTACTGAAAGTCAATTGGGTGCCCATAGCTTCTTGAATTTTCTTCCACAATTTAGAAGTGAATCGGGTATCTCTATCATAAACAATTGATTTTGGAATTCCATGCAACATTACAATTTCATCTACATATATTTTTGCCAACTTCTCTACTAAATTTGTCTACTTAATTGGTAAGAAATAAGCTTAGTTAATCTGTCAATAACAACCCATAATGCACTCGACTCTGCCTTGACCTGGATAATCTAATTATAAAATCTATTGCAATGTCTTCCCATTTTCACTCAAGTATAGGTAAAATTGTAGTTGACTAATTGAGTTTTGATATTTTATTTTAATCATCTGATAGGGAATACATTTTGCCATAAATTCTATAACATTCCCTTTTAATCATGGCCACCAAAACAACCCTCTCAGTTCTTGATACATCTTTGTATTGCTTGGGTGAATTTCATAAATTGGGATGTGAGCTTTCTGCAATATTTCTTCTCTTAAATTTTTAACATTTGGAATACAGATCTTTCCCTTATACTTTAGTAATACTTCTCCATCAATTACAACATTCTCTAATTGTCCTGCTTACACTTTCCTTATAATATCTTTATTTTTTTTTTTTTGAGACAATGAATTAAGCACTCTATTTTTCAAGGTAGATTGAATCACCAATTGATTTAATAACATATCTTTTATATTTTTTTGATTAACCACTAAAATCTCTAGACATTCCATGTCTTTAATTATCTGTTCTTGTTGGGTGATTAACCAATTTGCATTTCTAAAAAGTTTTCTGCTAAGTACATCTGCAACCATATTTATCTTTTCAGGAAGATACTGTATAGTCAAGTTATAATCCTTAATGAACTTTAACCACCTTCTTTACCTCAAATTAAGTTCTTTTTTATTGAAAAATGTGTTTGAGACTTACGATCTATAAACACTTCACAATTGACTCCATATAGGTAATGTCTCCATATTTTGAGTGCAAAAACTACAGCTGCCAATTCTAAATTATGAGTGGGGTAGTTTCTTTCATGAATTTTTAATTGCCTTGAAGCATAGGCCACCAGTCTACCAAGCTGCATCAATACACATCCAAGTCTCCTTAAGGAAGCATCATTAAAAAATTTAGAATCCTTCTGAACCTGATGGAATTGTTAAAATTTGGGAAGTCATTAAACAATTCTTTAGCTTTTGAAAAGCTCCTTCACACAGATCATTCCATTCAAACTTTACTACTTTCTGAGTTAATCTTGATAACAACATTACAATCTGAGAGAATCCCTCTACAAACCTCTTGTAATAACCAGCAAGACCTAAAAAATTCCTCACCTCTGAAACTATTGTTGGCTTTGGCCATTCTGCAATAGCTTTAATTTTATTCTTATCAACTGAAATTCCTTCACCACTAATCACATGCCCAAAAAATTTATATTTTTTAACCAAAATTCACACTTTGAAAATTAGTCATACAACTTATTCTCCTTTAATATTTGCAACACTGCTTGCAGATGACTAGAATGACTTTCTTCATCTCTTGAATAAATTAGGATATCATCTTTAAACATAATTACAAATATGTTTAGAAATGCCTTAAAAATTATATTCATCAAATTCACAAATGCAGCTGGTGCATTTGTCACTCCAAATGATATTACCACAAACTCATAGTGACCATATTTGATTCTGAAAGCTGTCTTTGCTATATCTTCCTCCTTAATGCGTAACTGATAGTATCCAAATTTCAAATCAATTTTTGTGAAAATTTTTACTCCCTCTAGTTGATCGAAAATATAATTAATTCTAGGTAATAGATATGTATTCTTAACAGTAAGCTTATTCAGATCTCTATAATCTATAGACATTCTGAAGCCCCCATCCTTTTTCTTTACAAACAGTACTGAAGCTCCCCATGGTGAGGAATTTGGCATAATAAATCCTTTATCTAGCAATTCTTGTAATCGACTTTTCAGCTCTTGTAATTCCTTAACTATCATTCTATAAGGTGCCCTTGCCACTTGTTCTAAACCCGATATCAACTCAATTGTGATATCTATTTCTCTTTCTGGTGATAATCCTGACAAATTATTTAAAAATACATATGGATATTCTTTGATTACATATATATCTTTCAACTCTTTAACTTTTTTTTATATCATTTACTTGAGCAAGAAAACACATATACCCTTTAGATACAAATTTGAATGCTTTCATCTAAGTGATTATCATTGAAGAAATTCCTCTCTCCATAAAAATTCAACTCACGTTCTCCAGGAAAATAAAATTTAACAATTTTTTTTATTGCAGTCAATAATCACAAAATACTTTGAAAACAAATCCATTCCTAATATGATGTCAAACTCTTGCAACGGTAAAACATTTCCTGCTTCTTCAAACTCTCCTTCATTTATTTTAAAAGTCACTTGACTTACACTATTTACATTCACAACATATCCATTTGGCATCAAAACTTCCAAAATTGCATTTATTCCATAAACATTTAAATTTATTGATTTAATAAATGTCTTAGAAATAAAGGAGTGTGAGGCTTCTATATCAAAAAGGATCTGTACATGCTATCCTTGAATTGTTACCATACCTATAAAATTCACATTAAAAAATAATATAAACATACATCATTCTTTTAATAATATTTTCATAATACATATTTATTTATTTTTCATTTTTATCACCTGTAATCACTTCAAGTGAATCCTTAGCATCCTTCTGAATTAGTGCATATATTCTAGGTAAATTATTTTATCAAGTTTGACTTAGTCCTGGAGTAAAATAGTTGATTCTATTGTTCTTAGTCTTCCAACATTCTTCTGAGATTTAGTGTTTATCCCTGACTTTTCTGCTAGTCATTGCCCCAAAGTAGGACAATTCTTGGTTATAAGACCTGGTTGATGACGCCAGAAGTAAGTATTTGTGCACGATAAACATTCTCCTTTATGTTGTCTTCCACACTTGTTGCAACTATTCATACTTGAATTGTCACTACTACTAGACTTAATTTTCATCCAATTAAACTTCCCAGATTGTGAAAGGTGTTTGCTATGTGAATACTGAGAAGTTCCTATGATCTCACCACTTTTCCTCTTCTGAAAGTCACGTCTCCTTTAGGTATTTTGCAAATCCAATTCTATCATCCTAGTCCTTTCTATTAATATCGAGTAATCATCAATTCTGAATGGAACAAGAGGCTGTTTAATCACATCCTTCAATCCAAATAAGAACTGGTGACACTGTTTTTTTGCAGTATGTATCAATTAAGGGGCATATTTGGATAAGGTTATAAATTCAGCTTCATATTGCATAACTGAGTTATCTCATTACACCAATCTAAAAAATTTATCCTGCATCTGCCTCCTTGTAGAATGATATACGAACTAATCTCTGAATATTCGTGTAAAATATTCCCACTTAATTTGCATATCATGAATTCCTCCAGTTTTATTTTTATGCTGACCTCTCCACCACTTTTCTGCTTCTTCATCAAGATCAAAGGTTGCCAGAGAAACTTTCCTCTCCTCCAGACAAAGCAATCCTTCTAAAATCTTTTCAACCCTTAGTAACTAGTTTTCAGCTTCAATTGGTCTCTCAACTCCCTTGAATAATGGTGGTCTCATATCTTGAAACAGTTTGAGAAACTTATCCATAGGCATTCCACCACCACTACTACTTTATGATGGTTGATTTCTTGATTCTTGAATCAACTGAGTTATAACTATCATCATTTGTGTCAGTGCATCAGGATTAATATTAACATTAGGCACTCCCCTTTCCACTTCCTCCTCTCCTCTAAAATCATTTTAATCCCTGTTTATAATAAGATATTCATTTTACATTAAAACTTTAAATCATTAATAATCATCCTAATGGCTCTTCCAATACTATTCATATCTTAATTGAGCTATAATACCACTTTTTTCATGACCAGGCCCGGATGCTCAACTTAACGAGGCAGGAATGATAGTCAGACGATAGGATCAAATCATTTTAATTCATAAGTAATTCAACATTTAAAACATTAAATTTTCTTCTTTTATCTGAAGAGTCACTAACAAAAATCCTTAAATATTTAACATTTGAAAAGATCATAAATTACATATTTTCAATATTGTGTTGTCTTCTATAAATTAATTCTTCCATTTCTGCGATTTCTAAATCTCTGAGCACATTAGTACGATGGATTGAGTTTACAGTGTAAACTCAATGGATAATTTCCATAACACTTAATATGTATAAAATACAATAAAATTAACCTTTACATAGGTATACTTTTTTTTCTTTTTTTGTCCACTTCCTTTCATTTATTTCTTTTATATATATCCTATCATATTCCTTTATACCATTTAAAATACTTTAATCTATATTCTTTTTCCCATTTAATTAGTACATGAGCACCGTCTAAATGTATTGAAATTTACAAGCATTTTTATTTTTCATTATACTTTTTCATAATTTTTTTTCTTTTTATGTGCACGGGTACATTGCTTCCTAGCCAGTACCATACGGGGGTAAACTCCTATAAGTTTGCATGCATATCATTTTTCATTTTTCATTTATCTTTCATACATTTCATGTCATTTATTCATTTGTATACTTTTAAATACATATCAGTAACATATATAGGTGTAACTACTTTAAACTTTATCTTTATAGTTATGTTAACCTTCGTTTATATTTTCATGATATCTCTATATACTTTATCAGAATAATATATATACATTATTTTATACATTTGAAGTTTACATAACTTTATTCATAATAGCCTCAAAATAAACAAAGCAATATTTCTTTCAATATGAAAATGGAAATAAATAATGAAATTTCAAATAACTATAATAACTCACTTTATTTTCTTCTTCCAATATTCGTCTAGTTTTGAAAGTCATTAATTTTTTACAAGAATAGAACAATTTAATTATTATTTTGTCCAAGTTTGACTGGTTCTGGAGTAAAATAGTTGATTCTATTGTTCTTAGTCTTCCAACATTCTTCTGAGATTTAGTGTTTATCCTTGACTCTTCTATTGGTCATTGCCCCAAAGTAGGACAATTTTTGGCTATATGACCTGGTTGATGACACCATAAGTAAGTATTTGTGCACAATAAACATTCTCCTTTATGTTGTCTTCCACACTTGTTGCAACTATTCACACTTGAATTGTCACTGCTACTTGACTTAATTTTCTTCCAATTAAACTTCCCAGACTGTGAAAGGTGTTTGCTATGTGAATACTGAGAAGTTCCCATGACCTCACCACTTTTCCTCTTCTGAAAGTCACATCTCCTTTAGGTATTTTATAAATCTAATTCTACCCTCCTAGTCCTTTCTACTAATATTGAGTAATCTTCAATTCTGAATGGAACAAAAGGCTGTTTAATCGCATCATTCAATCCAGATAAGAACTGGTGACACTGTTTTTCTGCAGTATGTATCAATTAAGGGGCATATTTAGATAAGGTTATAAATTCATCTTCATATTGTATAACTGAGTTATCTCGTTACACCAATCTAAAAAATTTATCCTGCTTCTGCCTCCTTGTAGAATGAGATACGAACTAATCTCTGAACATTCATGTAAAATCATCCCACTTAATTTGCATATCATGAATTCCTCTAGTTTTATTTTTATGCTGACCTCTCCACCACTTTATGCTTCTTCATCAAGAGCAAAGGTTGCCAGAGAAACTTTCCTCTCCTCCAGATAGAACATTCCTTCTAAAATCTTTTCAACCCTTAGTAACTAGTTTTCAGCTTCAATTGGTCTCTCGACTCCCTTGAATAATGGTCTCATATCTTGAAACAGTTTGAGAAACTTATTCATAGGCATTCCACCACCACTTCTACTTTATGATGGTTGATTTCTTGATTCTTGAATCAACTGAGTTATAGATATCATCATTTGTGTCAGTGCATCAGGATTAATATTAACATTAGGCACTACCCTTTCCGCTTCCTCCTCTTCTCCAGAATCATTTTGATTCCTATTTATAATAAGATATTCATTTTACATTAAAACTTTAAATCATTAATAATCATCCTAATGGCTCTTCCAATACTATTCATATCTTAATTTAGCTATAATACAACTTTTGTCACGACCCAGCCCGGATGCTCAACTTAACTCAGTGGAATGATAGTCGGACGACACGATCAAATCATTTTAATTCATAAGTAATTCAACATTTAAAACATTAATTTTTTTTTCTTTTATCTGAAGAGTCACTAACAAAAATCCTTAAATATTTAACATTTGAAAAGATCATAAATTACATATTTTCAATATTTCCTTGTCTTCTATAAATAAATTCTTCCCTTTCTCCGATTTCTAAATCTCTGAGCACATTAGTAGAATGGGTTGAGTTTACAGTGTAAACTCAATGGATAATTTCCATAACACTTAATATGTATAAAATACAATAAAATTAACCTTTACAAAGGTATACTTTTTCTTTTTTTGTTCACTTCCTTTCATTTATTTCTTATATATATATCCTATCATATTCCTTTATACCATTTAAAATACTTTAATCTATATTCTTTTTCCCATTTAATTAGTACATGAGCACCGTCTAAATGTATCGAAAGGTACAACCATTTTCATTTTTCATTTTACTTTTTCATAATTTTTTTCTTTTTATGTGCACGGGTACATTGCTTCCTAGCCAGTACCATACGGGGGTAAACTCCTATAAGTTTGCATGCATATCATTTTCCATTTTTCATTTATCTTTCATTCATTTCATGTCATTTATTCATATGTATACTTTTAAATACATATCAGTAACATATATAGGTGTAACTACTTTAAACTTTATCTTTCTAGTTATGTTAACCTTCTTTTATATTTTCATGATATCTCTATATACTTTATCAGAATAATATATGTACATTATTTTATACATTTGAAGTTTACATAACTTTATTCATAATAGCCTCAAAATAAACAAATCAATATTTCTTTCAATATGAAAATAGAAATAAATAATGAAATTTCAAATAACTATAATTACTCACTTTATTTTCTTCTTCCAATATTCGTCTAGTTTTGAAAGTCATTAATTTTTTACAAGAATAGAACAATTTAATTAATATTAAATATCAATTAAATAAATCAATAGGCATTTGATTTTTTATACAAACCTTACTTTACAAGATTTCATTTCTTTTCTCACAAATCTTCCTTCCTCCACCGCCAACCAAGATCAATATCACTTGGATTCTTTCAATCTAATTTAAAATATATTTCTCATTATTTATCAATAAAAGAACAAGAATTGAAACATACTCTTAAACTGATCACTTACCTTTCCTTAAGATGGAATTTTTAAAGTCTAATTCCTTCTTTTTCCTTCTCTTATAATTTCCTTCCCCTTGCCTTCAATTCCTTACTTTTCCTTTATGAAAAATATCTCTAATTTTAGATGAAATATAACAAGATAATTTATACGAAAATGAAAAAAAAAAAATAACAAACCTCCTTCCTTCTTCCTCTCGGTCATTCTTCTCGTTTACCATCATTTCCTCCCAAATCTCCACTTCTTTAGCAATAAGGAGTTGAATATTCTTATCCCTAAACACAATCAATTACTAAAATGGAAAAAGGAAAACAACCAATCCTCCAACGCAAGCGTTCGGCCGTCCGCTCTATTTCGTTCGCAAATACCGACCCCCTCCTGGGGTCGCGACTTTTATTTGGCGGTTCACCCAACCAGTTCATTACAGATATATTCCTTTGATCTCTTAGGATAGAGCTAACCTTATCATGCATCACATCTAGGACTATTATGTATGTAATAGGTTGTTAGCTGGCAGTTATTCCAAGCAGGCATAAGCTCAGAAGTATTTGCACAACTCAACTCTATGATAAGAATAATATTATGTATTTAAATAAATTTTTTACAAAAACTTAAAAAAAAATAATTGTGAGAGAAAAATTAGTCAAATATATAAGGCAACTTTCTTATATGTTAAAATAAAAATGAGTCTAATCACCACTTTTATCAAAAATTTTGTTCATATATTTAATTGACTGTAGGGGCTTGCCTATATAAAAATCCAAGATCCTAATATAAACTAAATCCTATCTTAGTTCGCTAAGAGAGTGAAAAAATCTCTAGACGTCAACTAAATCCTATCAAAGAAGAATTAAATTTCTATTTGTTATTGCAAATGAACTCCCTAAAATAAGTTTCAAAAATAAGAAGAAACGAAGAAAAACATGATGAAAAATCAAATGCTATAAGAAGAAAAAGAAAGGAGGGGGGCAAAGCATCATAAAGTAGATGTAAAGAATGTTAATACATTTTGTATTCTAATTAAACCTTAATTATATTCTCTTTTGGTCTTTAACAAACCAACTTACTAAATTCATGTAACTTAAACATTAAACTCCTATAGGATATACCAAAGCCACATAACATCTTTCACACACTTAGATGGTTTGCTAGAATAATCAATTTTAGCCTAGGCTAAGCTGGTAGTGTGAATTGCTTGTCGGGTGCTTTGCTTGGAGAGCGCCCTATGTCTGTTTATTTATTTTCATGCAATCTGGATTTTATGCATTTTATATCTATGTTGGCGCACTTAGGTTCTTGAAGGATTGCATTAGGATATTATACAATTGCTCATGCACTTTATATACTTTTTGTATATGTATTTACATTCATACAAGAGTCAAAGTAGAATATACCTAGGAGCTATTATAGTATGTATAAGTGTCTATAAATCATAGTTTGTATATAGATCGAGTTATACTATGTCAAGAGTTGTAAAAGAATCATATACACTTGCTTATATATACAAATGGGGCTCCAAAAGATGATATCATTTCCCTTGGAGTACATTCTCTTTTGGAATTCAATAGAAGACCTCGAGCTCGAAGACCTTAAGCAAATGTGTTTGGTTCTATACATATAATAGGCTTAAAAACCGAGGTTTATTGTGATAAAGACTGGCCACCTTATTTTCCTACAGAGTTTGAGTGTGATGTAAATATTTAAATCCATTAGTGAATAAAATTTTCTTTTATTTATACAGTTCTCTTCTTTGCATCATTACATATATTACATGCATGTGGGTAGTAGTTTCAATTAGCAGGTACTAGTTTTTCTTAAATTTTTCTCGATGTACATGCTCCAGACTGTAGGAACCTATATACTTGTTCTATAGTTCTATGATGATATAACTTTAGGTACTATAGACACCAACCCTTTTACCTCTTCATATATATATATATATATCAATTCTACTATGTACATAGAGCCTAGGTGTATGCCTCTCATTGGTAAGGTAGCGGGATCCTCATTATGCATGAGCTTGGGTAGATTTACGTGGGAGGGGGGGCCCAAAATTTTTTTTTCCTTACTAGTTATAGCCCTCTCTCTCTCTCTCTCTCTCTCTCTCTCTCATATGAGTAGGGTGAGATGATTTTAAATCCCATTTTGGTATTTACTTTTTTATTTCATCAAAATTTTTAATTATTTTAAATATTCTTGTATAGAAAAGTTATGAAATGAAAACCAACAAATTATACTAGAGAAATATTATAATATTTAAATTTAAATCAAGTAGCTTAAACTATGCAAATTATACATTTTTATATTTTTCATTAATAAGATGTAGTTTGTTTATATATTTATTACTCGTTATAAAATGTTTTGTTAATTATTTTTTATTTAAATTACATATGAAAACCTTAAGTTATATATTTTTTAAAAAAATTAAAAGTCTAATTTCAATTTCAAGTTCAAATGAAAAAGTTCGACACTTTTTCTGTTGGGATAAGGTCGTTATGCTGCCAAAACTTATTAAAACTTAATTAAAACTTATTGAAATTTTGATAGTTAGAAAACTCAGCTAGGTAGTCTACATAAGATAAAATTTAGAGTTTTTAGTAAGTCACTTCATTAACGTCACTTAAACCTAAAGTCAAATTACTCATTTCGAGTCATTTATTTAAAGTTTGATATATTTCTTTGATCTCTTAGGACAGAGCTAACCTTATCATGCATCACATCTAGGACGATTATGTGTGTAATTAATAGGTTGTTAGCTGGCAACTTATTCCAAGCAAGCATAAGCTTAGAAGTATTTGCACAACTCAACTCTATGATAAGAATAATATTATGTATTTAAATATATTTTCTAAAAAACTCAAAAAATAATTTTGAGAGAACGATTGACATTTTCAAATATATAAGGTTAAAATAAAAATGAGTCTAATCTCCACTTGAATAAAAAAATTTCTCTTCAAAGATTTAATTAATTGTAGTGGCTTGCCTATATAAAAACCCAAGATCTCAATATGAAATAAACCCTATCTTAGTTCTCTAAGAGAGTGGAAAAATCTTTGTACGTCGACTAAAGCCTATCAAGAGGGGAATTAAATTTCTAGTTGCTATTGCACATGAACTCCCTAAAATAAGTCTCAAAGATGACAAGAAATAAAGGAAAACATGATGAAACATCAAAAGCTATAAGAAGAAAAAGAAAGGATAGGGGCAAAGCATCATAAAGTAGATGATGTAAAGAATGTTAACACGTTTTGGATTCTAATTTGCTACTTTGATTTAAATTATTTCACAAAAAATACAACTTAAATATTCTTAAACTATCAATTCCTAAATCCTTTTGTAGACTCACATGATAAAAACTATTAAATTCTGATTATCATGCAAGGACCATCAGTCTGCAAGCATGTCTACTTAAAAAGTTCTCTACATCACTCAAATAATATATATGTATAGCATTCTAAGAATAAAAAAGTCATCAAGAAGAGCTTCCATTCATGTTTAAGAAGAGAAATCGTAATCATCCCGTTGGTTTTGGATCAAGATTATTAAGAAACTTTCTATTCAATTAGATAAAAACTAACTAGATTTGACACAGTAAGAATATTTCTTTCATGTATTTTCACAAAAGTTTGACCTTATTGATGAGCAAACAAAACATAGTTCTAAACTAGAAATAACAGAGTAACCAAATCAACATATTGTACTATAATGGTTGTGGCACTTAATCTAGGGGGATTTCAAGGGGTTGGTGCTCCCTAACAGGCAGATAGAGGAATTCTAGCAAAGTAATAATAATACTAATACTATTATTATTATTATTATTATTAGCAGCAGCAAAAAATAAAATTCGTGCAGCTCAAACAAAATGTTTTAACTCAAATGACCTGAGGCTTTGTTTGGGGCGGCTTTTTTCCTGCTTCTTAAAGCATCTTTCAAGTTAAAATTTGTTACTGGAAAGTTGTTTTAAGAAGCATTAAAAAAGCCGTCCCAAATGAAGCCCGAGTCTTTGCAAACAAAACTAAAAATTAAAATCATAGTAAACTCACACATTAATTTAAGCTTCAATCAGTTACATAAGGCTTGCATTGGAACAAACTGACTTAAAAGGACCACAGCCAACCCAAACAAGGAAAAAAATGTTAGCTTTGAGCCAAAAGCAGATCGAAAGGTTTGCAGAAAAGACATCATTAGCCTAACAAAACAGATTCATTCAGAAAATTACAGGCCAAAAATTACGTCCAGAAGACAATGAAAACTCTCATATTATTATATGATAAATTGATAATTATTCCGAAGATTCGACAAACAACTTACTTGATACATCTGAAAGTCATATAATGAGGATAAAGATTATTACGCTGCTGCAAAATAGCAAGACAAGCCAAGCAGAACTCGTTCTACAAAATTTGTCAGAATCATGCATTCTACAAACAAAAATGAGCATGTTTATGAATAACTTACTCGTTGCTATACATCCAAAGATAAAACTTATTAATAGAACAACAGCACCCTTATTCTCCACATGGGCCTGGTGGTTCCGACTTATTTCGATCTCTGATCTGCAAATTATGCGCATAAAATCAGTTTTCAGAAAGGAGAGTTAACAATTATAATGTTAAATATGCAGGTATAACATTTCTTAATTCTACGGGAAGTTCATGATTAAGTATGACTAAAGCTGTAACAAATCGGAAAATAAGAAGAAATATATGGGCCTTAAATATTTTCTTTTTAAGTTAAACGCTACTTAAGGAACAGTTAAATATTAAAAAACAAATCTGCAAGCATAGAAGAAGTATTGTTATTTATTAAGCAAAACTTTGGAGATACAAGTGAGAACATAACTTCTTGGGGGTAAATTTGTGAGGTTAAGAAGATTGGAGGTAAATTTTATCCAGTTAAATGAAAATTATCTCAGGAGAATTCTGTGAAAATATAATATCTAAAAACTTTAGAAAAATATCAAGTATTGAGGAATAAAAAGTAATTAGTAGCCAAATTGAGTGTGACAAAATAAAATGATTAAGATGAGTAGGTAGTAAAATTACAAAGGATTAGCTTAAGATTAGTTATATTGGAAAAACAGTAAGATTAATATTTACAAAAGATATTAGGTGGCTTAGGAACATGTAACAAAAGGATAGAAGATGTACCATTAAGATGTGAAAGAGTTCAATTGGAAGAATTAAAAGAAAAAAAAAAAGGCTAGAAGAACATTACTAGACGTTGTGCGAACAATGAAAAAGCAAAATTGAGTTAAAATCTCAGGTAATACTCAATAAAAATGAATGAAGAATTAAATAAAATATATAAAGCCAAACCAACTTGCAATAAGGTTAATGATGATATGCAGCCATTTATGAAGAAAATCAAAGAATCCAACCAAGAAACTGGTGAGTTGCCAACAGGAAAGTAGTCGTGCTTACCAACTAAGAAATTATAACTAAAACAAGTTCTACCTACCATTAAATCCATCAGACTACATAAAAATTTGATCTACACAAAGAAAATGAATTAAATGAAGTTGAATACTAAGCTAAGCCAACCAAAATTTGTAGTATCTTATTCTATAACGAATAGTATGCCTGACTACAACTTTATATTCAATAACGAATATTATTCTATAATTTTCCTCCAACTGACTGTTTAGTTAGTGCAATTTTACATCCACGAAAGCTAATGAAAAGGCCAAGCGTAAGTCTGACCTGAGAACATCGTTCTCTTTGACTAACTTCTCAAACTGCAATGAAACTGCAAACTTCCATGAGAGGAGATCTTCAATCTTACTAGCCTGCCATACCAACAAAATTAAATAAGTGACTAATCATTAAAGATAGCATGAACAAAACTTAGTCGCATTGGATTTACATACAAAAATATCAATGTTTTTCTGAAGATTATCAAGTTCTAATCTGTTTTTCTCCAAAAGAGAATTCTTTGCGGCTATATCTTCATCCAATTCTTTAAAGATGTGTCCATATCTGCTATTTAGTTCCTCTATATACCGTTCTAAGATAGAGAAGTTCACATCAAATGATTGAACTTTCTGCATAAGTATTTTAAGAACGGTATCTCCCGGCATCCTTCCAACTTGTGATGGTCTGTTCTCAACTGAATCTAGTACATTAGTTTTTGATACCTCTGGCTTTGCCCTGGGGCTTTCACTCTTTGATTCATATTCAATCTCTGTAAGAGGTTCACTGTGCATATCATCCCCATCACTTGATTCTTGAATTGAAATCTTTTCAACATTTGGTTCTTCAGGTTCCAGTTTTTTGTTCTCAACAGGTATCCAATCTTCCAGCATTCTCTCAACTGCATCCACACCATAAACTTGTACAACACTCAACGTGCAATAGAATTCTGATCCGTAATGACTTAGCAGGTTAAATTTCAGGTATCTTGCCCACTTGGGCTCAGGAAGAACGAATCTCTGAGTATGCTTGACATTTTGAGCAGTGAAATTGCCAAGTTTGACCCAATTATCTGTTGGATAAACCAAACTGCTGGACAGTTCAAAATCTTTCAAGTTGGAAGAGTAATGCTCAAAGTTTGCAATCTCCAAACTGTCCACTAAAGTTTCCTCTGATAGCTCTATTACAACATATTTCTCCTCTGCTGAGCATGGATTACGAAGATACCTATCTGCATCTTTATCTAATATATTTGAAGCACCTTTAGCCTCCTTATTGAAGGCCAGAACCTTTGCACCCTTCGTAGCAGCTGCATAATTGTACTCTTTTCCACTGGGTTCAACTCGATGGAAAATAGTGTTTGGCTGGCTTGAGATGGAGCTTTCTTTGGCAATGAATGCTTTGTTTTTAAACTCATCTAACCCTGGAGGAGCAACCCGAGCAATTCTGCCATTCTTTTGTGAAGGACTTACCCAATCAGTCTTACCATTCAGATTGGAGATTTCTTTAATTGCAGGTTCTTTTCTAGGAGATGATGGATCGCTTGATGCAATTTTACCTCCAACATAAACTTCTTGGGTCTTCTTGACAGTTTGAGATCCAGAAAAAGGGATTTCCTGGATATCGTTATTAGAAGTTACTTCTAGTACTTCCAAAGAACCATCGGACTTGGAATCTGAACTAGATTCTGAAGCAACTACATGCCCATCAGACTCATCAACCACCTTGCCGAGGACATCTGGACATGTTTTAAGAAAAACTTTGTCAGTATTATAACTAAGGGGTTCACACAATGCAAGTTCTGCGCTCCGCACAACCCCCACTACATAAAAAAGGTAATCCAAAGTAACATTATTCATGATTTCATGTCAGCATGGCATCATTCGAACATTAGAAAATACCCTTCCTTATGAAGTAACTTTGTAGAGAATTGCTTTCAGTGAGCTGTTTGGTTCAATGTCTAAATAACATAGTGCATGCTTAGTTTGCTGTTATTTAACAAAATATAGTAATTGATATATCATTTGGTACACAAAATGAGGCAATCTAAATAACTACCAAAATGGCCATCATCTAATCCCATGTTCGTTAGGATACTGTAGCTTCTCCTCTTCTTGGGTTTCTATTCTACAATACTTCTTTTTGTTGGAAGACAAAATGTGCGTTGAACTACTTTCTGGGATAGTAATGCAATAATGCAATTTACTTGTCTTTTATTTCTAAACTTATCAAACTAGTCAGGCTGGTAAGTGCTTAAAAGTTGTTGTTAAGATCTTGGATTTGATTTCCGCATGCACCATAATAAACTCGGTCTAACAGACTTCAAATAAAAATAATTCATTAATCTTTACTGGTCCCGATCAACCCTTCATACCATCCTAAAAATTAACCCTAACTAACTTACAACCTCACCAAGGCTTTCACCATACCACCACAACCAAAAGTGTCTTTTCCCGTTAAGATCTTCCCACCAACACTTCTGTATACAGTTTTCATGTTTGCTCTTTAGCTGGTCACATCATTTGCATCACCTTATATTGGTCCACAATAGATCAAAATATCATATTGTCAACATCTCCACATGCAACTTTGTTGCCCTCATCGACAATTGCAACTTTGTTTCCCTAGCCAAGCATTTTGCTTGCATAGCTTCACGTAAGTTTAGTGATAGCTCCTTAACTGCTCCCATCAGGTGCATTGCTTCGTGCATCTTCAAAATCCACTCATCAGTTGATCACATCACTTGCATCTCCACATGCAACTCCAATGCCGACTCCATGACTAGTATATTGCAAGCATTATAACATACATGTGAATAGCGCAAAATTGTTATAGTTAATATTTAAAATTGCGTATTCGGGTATTGAGGCGTTTTTCATTCGTGAGGCGAAGCGTAAGCCTCAAGGCGTTTTGAGGCGTAAGCCTCAAAATCAAAAGATTGCGTGAACATAAAATGATAAATTTGTTATATTCTAATGAGTGAATAATATAAAACATAAAAAAACATAAGATATGAAGTGAAATAAAAGTATCTAAATAATAAGACAACGTGAAATATTGTTCAACTCAAAATTCTATCTTTCTGAAATCCCAGTATTCTTTTCATTAACATATAATTCCGATTTCCAAAAATAAATAGCAATAACATATCACATAAGAACTCATAAGTCATCAGCACTGTCATCAATAAGGGGTTCTTCATTTGAATCATTATTATGGTGAACTACTCTCTCCCCTTCCTCCTCTCCTATAGAGTCCAATGTCGGACATTTACTTCAAGATTTATGTAAGTTTTAATATATATAGCGTGAGGCGTAAGCCTCATGCCAGTGAGGCGAGGCTGGCCTCAATGCGGGCCTCAACCAAGTTGAGGCGCAAGCCTCATAAAAAAACTCGAGGCGTAAGCATTGAGGCGTTTTTTACTGGAATTGCGCAAAGGCGGGCCTCATATTGCGCAATTTTAAACCATGGTTATAGTCATGATTTAAAATTACACAATTAGATGCATGTCTAAGAGCACTTCTTTTAAAAAAGGCAATGAGCACATGCCTCATGATTGCCAGTAAGTGTATGATTCAATATGGGTGAGACACGCCTCACCATAATTTTGAAGAAGTGTAAGCCTAAAAGATTAGGGTTTAAACAATTTTTAAAAAATTTAATATAAAAACTTTAGATATATAATTAATCATATTTATGTTACCTAAATCAAATCGAACATGAAAAAAATCATATGGTCTCAAACTCATAGTCACACACCGTAGGACCCTCACACCAACCCCTACATTTTATGTATTGAAATTGGAATCATAAATACAATCATTGTTTAAAAATTTAATTAAAGATCTTAGTGATGTTTAGTGATTAAGAAAGAGGAACATGACTGAGATTGAAGAAAGATTGGGAGGATATTGATGTAACAAAGGATAAAGAAGGAAAGGGAAAAAAATTTAACTACAATGATTATTCTAATCAAGACTCTAAGAGATGAGTGTGGAGGATACTTTTGAATTCATATATTATGAAATTAGATTACTTATTTATGTTGAACCAAGAGTAGGAAAGACTTTTTATTTAGTGCCTCCATGTAGCTGCCATAATCAAAAATAAAAATTGAGGGTAACAAAATAAAATATATTTTTTAACTATTTTTTCATCAATCAAGAAAGTGGATAAAATAAAAAATAGGTTAATATAAAAGATTGAATCATAATAAAAAAGCATATAATTTCAATCCTCATTATTTACAATTAATTATTAGGCAGTAAAAGAGATGAATTATAATCAGAGAGATGCATGAGAAAAAAAACTACTACAGTTAAATGAATTGAAAGAGTTTATGTTGAATTAAGAGTTGTATTACTTTTAATGGTTCCTATTTGATTTTTTTATGAACTTACTATAGCATCTTACTTTGATATTAATATATTATTATTTTATATATTTAATTAATTTAATGATTTAAATCCGAGGCTTACACTTCAAAATACCTTTAGGCTTACACTTTAGCTCGCAAAACGAAAACACCTCAATATTAGATTGCATAATTTCAAACTTTAGTTAAAGCTCATAGCACAATGAGACACACCTATTGTGCTTTCACAAAGTTACAGAGGGACAAAATAATGTGAGCTATTTGTGTGATATGCTATTTTGTTGGTTCAATTACTTGACCATTTTTTATTATTTTGACTAGAGTAACATTACAAGAGGTAATGTTGTGTATAAAAGAATCTACAACATTCAAGATTGATCTATAGGAAAATAAACGTAACCTTCATTTAGGCCAAATATACCTCTAGATGACCTGAAAATCATGCTTTTAATGAAACAGATTATAAGTTAAGAGTAAACAAAGTGTTTATTATATTTAAGCCTAAGGTCTAATATTTAGCATTTTAACCTAATATTATACATTGCCATATTATGGTGGTATAATTCATTAATCTAATAATTTTCTTAATCATAATGGTCAATTTCCTAATATAATGGTCTTCCATTAAAATTCATATTTGATAAAGTAATCTTATGCTCTATTGATATTAATCGCGTTTTTTCCCCCCTAACATTCAAGTGGGTCATTTGTCTCGAGTTTACACTCTCCATCAAAATGTCGAGATCATCCAGCACGTTTTGAGAACCTCGATTATTCCAAAAGCTGATGATCGCATAAACATGACTCCACTTTTGTCCACAGTCACTTATTTGATAATGACTGAAAAGCCTTTTGATGAAGCCCAACTTATTATGGATTATATCTACAATCTTTTTTAAATTGGACTTCCACATCATAAGAGAAAGAAAAATGTGGCTTTAGGACATCTAGTTGCCTACATCCTAGAAAAGAAGTATAATATTATCAATCTTGATCCTCCTATTGAACTACCTATTTACTTTACTGATACCTCCTTTCGGATTGGGTGGGATCAGAGTTTTGAGATTGATGATTCAGAGGAAAAAGGGGAAGCTCCTATTCTAGCACCTGCATCTAACCAGAATTTCTACCAGGAAATGGACCAGCGCTTCGATAGATTGGAAACTCATTGTGATCAACGCTTTGATCATTGAGAATCACTTAAATCAGCAGGATGCAAGATATTATGAAGATATGGGTTGGATCCGTGGTCAATTTGACACGGTCAACACGAATGCAGCTATGATGAATAGTTACTTTTCAATGTTCAATCCACCACCTCCTCCAGATGAAGGCCCCTCTGATTTCTAGATGTACTTCTATGTTGTTGTTGCTTATGACTATCTGTGTTTGTTTTTTAGATGTATTTCTTTTGATTTCAGTATTTTCATATGTTAGTGTTTTCTTGTGTTAATATTATTTTTGTATGTGTTTGAAAAATCAATGAAATGTGATATGCTTTGTTATCATGTATTAATTTTTAATTCTTGAAATGTTTGTGTATTTAATGAAAAATCTTTTGTAGTTGATAAGTGAAATGGATTATCAATTACTTTGCTCTACAAATTAATTTCCTTACCAAATTTAATCTTTCAAAAATTTAAATTAAATTATGACTGGTGTAGACAAGGAGATCAATTTCATGTTCTTATAAACAAAAATATCTAAACTATAATTGTTGCAAGATTGATGTCTTATTATTTTTATTTTCTTTTTCAATATATTTATTTTTGTTATTAGTGGATTTGAATTTAGATTACTGATATTGGAAAGATCCAAAAAATAAAAATAAAAAATGCATAAAGCGTGCAAACATAGAAAAAATGCGCAATGGTTCACAAAGTGGAAAGAGGCATAAAATTAACCCAAATAAAAAAGATGCACAAAGTGTGTCATTAATATTAGAAAAGATACGCAATGTCGTCAATTGAAAGCATTTATAGTGTTCTTTCCTTTATCATCCAATCTCTAATCTAAATTCATCTAATTAGCAATCATATTCAATATTGAATTTGAACTTAACTAATCTTCATTTTGTCATTTTTATAATAATTATTTTTATTTAATTTGTCTAACATAAACAATGAACTTGGTTGAATTTTCTTATCTTAGCTGTTTTTTTATTTAAAATTTTGAAAATTTTCTTTTACGTTTACGAAATTAATATTGTATTTACAATTGATTTAAAATCATTTTCTTTTTTCAACTCTTTTGATTTATCTCTAAAAATATTTCATTTCAAGATGTTCTTCCCTTTTTATTGTAGTCAAAAGAGAGAGACATAATATTATTTTTTGTATTATGAATGTGTATAATTATTTGGTGTACTATGAATGTGTGATGTTATGTGATGTGATATATGTATATTTTGAATGTTTGAATATTCTTCGTGTTTTTGTTCGAGTTGGTGTTCGTGTGTTTCTGTTCAAGTTATTGTTCGAGTAGTTTTTCATTTTAGTAGTTGTTTTGTTTTTAGTAGTTGTTGTTTGTGTGTGTTTTTTTTTTTTATCTTCATGGGAACCCCTTAATTTAAATTGGTCATTTATTTAAGGGGAACTAAGGAGAAAATTTGTATTAAATGTTAACTCAAACAATAATTATTTTGTCATCATCAAAAAGGGGGAGAATGTTGCAACTTAATTTTCACAACTATGTTTTTATATCATGTGTTTTTGATGATTTCAAAATCTTATTATGTTGATTACTGTTTCTCCTAATATATATTGAAAATTTTGCTTTTGTTGTTTGTGTGTATTAATGTTTCAGGAAAATCATATTTCAGACTATTAAAAACTTCAAGAAAGATTAGATTAAAGTTTATTGTATTTGAAGTTTGTACTTTTATATTTTTCTTGAGTATGAGAGAATGTAATTATAATTGGGTAACCGTGCAGTCGTGCACACACACAATGGGGGAGTGTAAAAATTTGTAATTTTTTAAAACTAATCGTGCTATACGATTTTGGATCGTACGAGATGATTTAATCTGATTGTTCCTCCAAAAAGCAGTTAATTGAACCACGCTTGAAAATTTCCTAAGTACTATTCGTACTGTACAAAGTTACATTCGTACAGACGATGTCCAGAGTACGAAATTTGTGTTTATCTTTCGTCCATACGAACAAGTGAATTTTTTGAACTGTTCGTATTGTACGAACTTGGGTTCGTACAGACGCTTCCTTAGTACGAAATGGATTTGACCATTTTTTTCCATACGAATAGGTGAATTTTTTGAACTATTCGTACTGTGCGAACTTTGGTTCATACAAACGACTTCCACAATACGAAATGGACTCGACCATTTTCATACCAAACGAAGCATAATTCAATTAACACAGATCGTACTGTACAATTTTGGATTCGTATAGACGACTTACAGTGCACAAAATCAGTTTGTACACAATCGTACCTGATGAATCTGTTCAATTTTGAACTGATCGTACTGTACGATGTCAATTCGTACACAGGTCAATCAGAGTATGAAATTGATTCGTACAGGATCATACGAACGAATTTTATATTGATCGTACGCATGATGTGCAGTCGTACTGTACGATCATGGACGGTCAAATTGAAATTTTCAGTTTTATGGACGATTTTTCATGTCTTTCATATATAAGGTCCTAAAAACTAACTGTGAACGTATGCTTCTTCATTTTTTTCTTGGAGAGCAAGTGTGAGAGTGCTTTGGGGAGAGTGTTTGAGAGTATGGAAAGATATCTTGCAAGTTGAATTTGTGAAGGGTTCACAAGGTTGCCCAAAGGTGAGGATCTCTTTGTAAGTTTTGTCAATTCTCTTCCTTCTTTGAAGTCGCTCGAGAGAAAATCTTTGGAGAATATTCAATTCTCTGCCAACACCGAGAATGTGTGAAAAGACAATGGTTCTCTATCGACTCCAAGAGGGTGTGAAAGGACGATGCTTTTCTTCCTGACACTAGGAGGGTGTGAAAGGATGACGATTCTCTGCCGACATCAGGATGGTGTGAAAGGACGATGGTTCTCTACCGCACCGAGGATTGGTAGAAGAGAGGTTAATTGTACAAGCTTATTCGTCTTGCTGTGTGAGCAAAAAGAGAGTCACTTTGGTAATAGTGCAATATCTGAAGAGAGAGTCTTCAGGGAGTGTACGTAGGTCTAGTTGGACCGAACCACTATAAATTTCTGTGTTCTTTTATTTTTATTTACCTCGTTTTTATTTTTGTGGTTGAAAATTTTAATTTGATAAAACTTTTATTGTGCTTAAAATTATAAGAACGGTTTTCTAATATACCAAAAAAAATTTTAAATTACCAATTCACCCCCTCTTGGTTAGCCTTGGGACAATTGCTTTATGTCTAACAACTTATATGGACTTTCAGTATTCTCTTCACTCTAAAATTTAGTTAGCAAGCAGACCTACTTAAAAGACAACTCTGGAAATTTCATGGTGTTAATGTTTAAGAAATTCAACATATGTGCTAAACTAGACAAACCATAAGCATGTAGAGGAACATTTGTTTACTTGTAAATAGACAACACATGTTAGAAAACGATTATACATTTGCTAGGTTCTATCATTTGGTTGAAAATAATTTGAAATTAAGATTAATTTTATATAACATAAATCCATTAGATGTGATCATTAACTTTGACATAGAAAGTGAAAATTAAAACATCACTTTCTAATGTTTTCCATAATCATGCATAGACCCCATGAGAAACTAAGTTCATAAATGAAGGAGGGTGCTCAAATAGAGGACAATTCATATCACAATCTGCCATGAATTAGTTCACAAAGAGTTCATCAAATGAGGTAAGGAAGACAACATAAAGAAAGGAATAATGATGGATTGCCTTTAAGCATAAAAAATGAGAGCAAGATTTTTTTTTTTCTTCTTGCATTTCTTCTGGTAATAGAATAAACATAGAGAATAGTATAAAATGTTTGCTCATAAGAGGGCTTCATGATCCATATTTAGGCACTAAGATTGGAACAACAGGCATGAAGATGAACTGTGAAAGAATATCCAATGAACAGCACTTCACTCTGTGAATTTAGATGCTTAGAATGGCACAACGCTGTTTGATGCAAGTGTTACATGTATTGAAACATTAAAACCAAACAACACAAATCAAGCTACTTTTGAGAGAAAATTTAAGCCTAAGCCCTCCTCATTGATCAAGGCGAACTTTGAAACATAGATCTGTTGTATAGCAAAGCATTTGCTTAACCCCCAAGCTATCAGGAAAAAGCAAGGTGACTTTGTTCAATAGGTTATACAGAATGGCAGTATTAGGAAGCATGATAAATTAAATATGCAGAAAAAGGTAAATTAACCCGAAGCATTAAATTTACCTATATAACTATCTCCGTGATTGATCAAGAAGCTGAGAACAAAGATAACACCCCATAAAAGGAATAACAGAGATGCCTTGATATACAGATGCCTGTTCCCCGAGATTCTAATAGCACCGGAAGCAACTCTTCTCTGCAGAAGAGCTTTACGTGATTTTTGCATTGATCATTAATCCAGCTCACAGCTGCAGCCCATGAGACAAACAATGAACTTTTTGCAGAAATTAATAAGTAGCATAATTTATAACTTCATTGCCAATAAACTTTATAGGAATTCAAGTACAGATCGGAATATCTTCCTCCACTGGATCTGAACACTCTGAGGAGCTGTTTGTGAGCGGCTTTTAAGCAGGATTTAGAGTGAATCCTTCCAAGAATTTTCGAGGACGAGCTCCGGCGTCGCTAAAGGATGCAAGATCGTTACCTTCACGCGAGATCCGGTAGTGACTTCCAATCCTACAGGAACAACGTCGTCGAAGGAGGCGAACACGCTTCCTCTAGCGACTCTTTCAAACTCTACTTCAAGCGAAGCAGGCGAAGCGGAAGAATTGGGGAAGAGAGAAGTAAACCCTAGACAGGTCTAGGGCAACATGAAGAGGAAGAGCATGGACAAGGATCAAAGAGGAGAAATTATAGAAATAGATAGGCAATGGCGGCACAGGAATACCGCCTACCCTTTCCCAACTCCGTTCTACTCTACTCTTTTGTATTTTTTAAGGGCTACAATAATAGTATCTAATCTAATCTAAGAAAATAATTATTGACCGGATAATAAGAGAATTAATATTAATTAATTATAAGTAATAATTTTTTGAGATATTAATTTTTTAGTTTTCTTCTATCGTATAGCTTATAATTGATATTTCAGCCTTTATTTAGAAGTTAAAGTTTAAATAATATTTTTTTATTATGTTAATATTTATTAATTAGTAATTAATAGAGATATTAATATATGATTTAATTTATCTAATTATTATTGATAAACTTTTTTAATTAAAATTAGTAATATTCAATCAAAATAAATTACTCTTATAATTTACTATTAATTATAAATATGATAAAAACAATATCAAACCTTATTCCCATTACATGAGGTCGGTAACATGATCTTATTTCTTCCAGCTTCAAGAATTAGGGTTTTTTTTAATTAATGCTAATCTAAAATTTTAATAAATTTATTCTGCATTGGATATTATTTTATGAACAAACAAAAGAGTGCTGCATCAATTAATTTATGATGATTGCTTCTGATTGCTTCCGTGTGTGATGATAACTTAATCAATGGTATTTCGTATGCTAAAAGATTATATTCACTGATTTAGATTTCTATTAGTGGCATCTTCTACAATTTTTTTTTTTACTCGAAACAATCTCCTCAAGCATTGTTATTGTGATTTCTAAAAGTTCTTTCAATTATTTTCTATAATAATAGATAGGGGTGTCAATTTGGCTCAACGGGTCGGGTTCGGGTCGAACCGGGAACTATTCGGGTCAACCCGAACCCGACCCGACACAAATGACCCGGGGATGATCCAAAATTACTAGTTTTCGGGTCAAAAATCGGGTCAATCTCGGTTTTTCGGGTCAAAAACGGTCAAAAACAGGTCAATCTCGGGTTTTCGGGTCAAAGATGAGTTTTCGTGTACTTTCAGGTCAATTTCGGATCAATTTCGGGTTGCTGGGTCAACCCGAACCCGACCCAATTTTTAAAACAGATTGATTTGTTGAACCCGAACCCGACCCGTTTCAGGTTCGGGTTGATCCGGGTAAAATCCGAGTCGGGTTCTGGTCGTGTCAAAAATTGACACCCCTAATAATAGAAGGAGAATTGATGTTTTATTTGAGATAACTTTTTGACGACTTGTGTGTTTAGAAAATCAATGAGCATTAAAGTTTCGTTTGTGATAGTATTCTTACTGTTTTTTAAAAAAATTTTGAAGTACAAAAATAAAAAAACAATATTATTAGTTATTTTTTTCCAAAATAATATTAGCTTTCTCATGCACAGTTGACAGTCAAAATATTAAAATCATATATCTTACTATTAAAAATATTTTTATTAATATTTTTAAATGCTCTCATCTAATCTTAGGACATTAATTTATTTTATTTTTCATATTCCTCTCAATTTCAAAATCCAAAATTAATAAGTAATGTCATATACACAAACTTTTACTCGAAATAACTTTACAATTTTTAGAATCTAATGATCTAGTTTTTCTTAAAAGAAAATAATCAATTTGAATTTTACTAAATATATTCTTATAAATGATAAAATACTCATCTTTTTCTGAAATAAAATATTAACAATTACAAAATCATAAGCTAGAACAAAATCTAATATAGTCCTACCACCTCAATTAGCCGCTTTGAATCCATAGCCACCACGAATATTTTTTAAATCTTTTACCACTCTACCAACATGTTCATTTAATGCTTCGTTTAGGACGGCTTTTTGCTGCTTCTTAAAGCGGCTTTCTAGTACAAATTTTTTAATTTTGTACTAGAAAGCCGCTTTAAGAAACAGTAAAAAAATCATCTCAAACGAAGCCTAAATCTTCTCCAATAAAAACCATTTTTTTCAATTTGTATCATTTGTATCAATTCTTTTAAGTCATTTTAAAATTTTAATTTTGAACATATATCCAAACATATTTGCACATCATAATCATTTATAATGTTAATAATCTTAACATCAACAACAATCTCTAAATTCACAATTTTATCTTCAATTTCATTAATTTATATAACATTAATTAGATGTAACATCTATCATACCAAACTGTTGTTAGGATTTAACTTTGATTTACTTAATCCAGATTTACAGGAATGGTTAAATCCTATTCGACTTAAATCCCCTTGCAGCCAAACAGCCTCTAAACAAAATGAAATCTGATATCTTCAACTATTGCAATTAAGCAAGGAAATACCTTCTCAATCTTTGTGCGCGCAAAAACCACAAAAAAATTGAAACCAAGAATGCTATATGGATTACAAACAGGGGACACAGAAAAAACGCTTGGCATCCTTTTTTCAATCTCAGAACCCTATTACCCTTCACAAAATCTAATTCAAGCAAAAAAAAAGGTAAAACCAATGCCCACCAAACCCTTGGAATCTACTGGCAAAACCAATAATCTTTCAAAATCGACTAATTATATAAAAGATTTTGTCACGATCGAGAAGCACAAATCATGAATCGAAACGGACAGAAAAAAACTCCCGAAGAAGAAAAAGAAAGATCGAAAAGTTTCGAAATAGATCTAAAGAAGGCCGATGGACTGCTCACCTGGCCCCAATCTGTGTCGCGAGAGCGCAAATCAGATGAAGCAACAGCTCGCGATCGATCAACTATGCCAGTGCTGTAGAGAAACTGCGCTTACTCAATATCAATTCCGGATCAAACTCCCGTAGATTTCTCAGAGTTATCACATTGTTAATGTACTTTATAGTCGGTATTCTTATCTTTTTATTTTTAACGCATGTATGCTTATTCATCTCTTCGACATGAAGCTTTTTCATTTCAGAGTCTTTATTTTTTAAGGACATTTATGTTAATTAAGTAAATTCATAATCACATCGAATCCTAAGTTTCTTAGTTGGTAGTAAAAATTCTCAAACAAAGATCAAGATGAGTTGTATCTTCATTTCAAACCTTGTTCAAGTTATATGAAGATGCATTTTTATTTTATTTTTCTTACAGCTGCATGAAAAATTATCTAGTATGTCATAAATAATTAATTTAAATTATTTTAAACTCAAAAAATGCTTTGGAAAGATATATATATATATATATATCATAACCTTGAATATGAAATTAATGATACTTAATATAGATTATTAAGGCTAAATACTTGATCAAATGTCATTTTAATCCTTCGAGGTCGTATATAGTTCTTCCTTGAATTTAGCTATCATAATTAGTACGAGACTTACAATTTTGTTATCTGAACACATTAGGAAATGATATTTTTACCTCCTTAGGTGATATATCATTCATAATGATGTGTTCCACTTCAAAACTTAATTTCTAGATATTAAAATTTTCACAAGGAAATTTAGATCCAATTTATTTGCATCCTTCTAAAGCAAAGCAAAGAATTTTTTTTTGAACTCAATAGTGTTGAGAGAATTCTTTAGAAGAGCTTTGTGAGAGCTTTATCTTCTTGAGAGATCATGGAGTTTTGTGATGAAGTGGGGGAGAAGGTGTGAGTGAGATAGAAGCAGTGTGAGGGGATTTCATGTTTTTCTCTAAGGAAGCTTCTACCTATGTTCCTCTATGTTTTCATTGATCTTGAGGTAAGCATCAAGGGGAAAAGTATTCAAGGTAAAAGATCATAGGTTCTTTATCTCACCAGTAGGGTGAATAGGATTCTAAGTTCTCTAACTCACTAGGAGGGGGAAAAGGATTCAGTTCCTCAACTACATCGCGGAAGGGTGTAAGTGATTTTGTAAGGGCTTCTCCATCTT